>NC_081574.1:19609430-19830120 GCF_022355385.1 Mustela nigripes
GGTGAGTGCTGTGAAGTGTGTAAACCTGGTGATTCACAGACCTGTACCCCTGGGGATAAAAATATATGTTTATAAAAAATAAAAAATTATATAAAAAAAAAGAGTAAGTCTTGGGACGCCTGGGTGGCTCAGTTGGTTTGACGACTGCCTTCGGCTCAGGTCATGATCCCAGAGTCCTGGGATCGAGTCCCGCATCAGGCTCCCAGCTCCACGGGGAGTCTGCTTCTCTCTCTGACCTTCTCCTTGGTCATGCTCTCTCTCACTCTCTCTCTCTCAAATAAATAAATAAAATCTTTAAAAAAAAATAAAATAAAAGAGTAAGTCTTACTGGAGTAAAATTTCACACATCTCTCAAAGCATAAGAAATTTAGATGCATGAACATCCCAAACATTGACTCTTTAAAATGAGGACAGAAGATGCCATTACCAAAAATATGGCTATCCCTTCCTTCGGGTAGTGCTCTCGCTGAGTAATGGCTTCTCAGCCCCAAACTACACATTCAGATCTCCTTTGACCAAAGGTGTGGACATGTAATATAATTCTAGCCACAGAATATTGACAGAAATTACATTCTGCCATTTCCCATTTATGTCGTTACTGAAGTAGGAACACATAGCTTAGAGGTTAAATAGCCATCCTATCTTAGTGTTTTCTGCATGAGTATGAGTAAACTATTGAGGAAGAAAGTTGGGTTTCACTGGTATGGAGGGAGGTGTTCAAATGATGAGAACAGGTGAGGCCGTTCCCAGAGAGTGCAGAGAACAACCCGTACTAGGTGTGATGGGTGAAGGACAGAAGCCTAAGTAAGAACCACGCATGCCTAGGGAATAAGAAGGGGGCGTCAGAGTGCTCAGATAATTTACAAGTGAATGGTGAAAGCCCTTAAGTAGAGACACATTTGCCAGAGAGCTGGAAGGGAATGTGGTAGTTACGGGGAGTGGACAGTTTTAGGAGGGCAGTGAGCTTTTTTACCTTTAGCATGTAACCAATGAGATAGGGACCAAAAAGTATCCATTCATTTTGAAACTTGGCAATTTTAGGAATGATTTGGGAAAAACACTTCAAATGGGTGAAGAAGCTAAAATCCCAAGTGCATCATTTGAACAAGGAAGGAGCAGTGAGGGAGCTAACCTCCACAGATGTTGGGGTTAATGTAGAGCATGAAATCATGCATGATCCCTGGCTTGCTAAAAGGTAACTCGGAGGCCGCTGAGGGCAGGGAAGGTTCCTGAGAAGGGCTCAGTTGGAATGGTGAGACCTGCCTCAGGAATGCTCAGGAGTTGCTTTCCCCCAAGCTTTCTCAGCCCAAACAGCAGCTCTGTGAGAGAGCTGAGAGAGAGGTATGCAGTGTCCCTTAGGCTGTGTTTAGTAGAACACATAGATTAGCATATCTTGTCTTTCCAGTATACAGATCCTCCTAGTTTCAGTAAAACCGCTTAGCACATGGCACCTGCTTGGGAAACAGTGATAAGGATTAGGGATTATCCTGTAGGACCAATAAAAGCCGGAGCAAAGAAGAGCAAAGGGTTTTCCTTTCTGAGCGTGTGGACCTACCTGTGTTCTCTATTTCACAGCAAAGCTGGGAGTCATCTTTCGCCTGTTGGTAGGGGGATTGCCGGCCATTCTGGGCACACAGAGTAGGCACCTCTGTAGGAGGTTGAATGGAAAGGGAGAAATGGGGCTTACATAGAAAGGAGCACCAGGTCAAAGAAGGGATATATTTGTAGAGTAGGGAACGAATTCAGTGGAGGGAGAGAAACCACAGGAAGGAGAGCTGGGGGATTGGGTAGTTCAGTCTGGTCCCGAAGATAGCCGGAAAGAGAATTAAGAATGCTGGTGAAGGAACCAGATTGATTGATTGATTTTTTTTTTTTAAGATTTTATTTATTTGACAGACAGAGATCACAAGTAGGCAGAGCGACAGGCAGAGAGAGAAGGGGAAGCAGGCTCCCTGCTGAGAGAGCCAGGTGCGGGGCTCGATCCCAGGACCCTGAGATCATGAGGCTTTAACCCACTGAGCCACCCAGGTGCCCCAAGGAACTGGATTTAAACAGGAGAAGAAGCATGTCTGTGTCCTTGGATGAAAAGGAATTAAGTTTGATTGCAGATGCTGGCAAATTTACAGTTAGAAAGGGACACGAAGTGGAGCCTTAGCCCTACACAGTGCTCTTCTAGCCCCGAGGTAGTGAGAAATCAGACAGATTGGTGGTGGTTCTGTTGCTTACACCAACTCTGACTAATCATTCAATCAACTAAACAATCCACAAATATTAATCTACTATTTTCTATGTTCTAGGAGCTTCAAGAAATGTAGTAGCCAACAAAACATACCTGCCGCTCTTCTCTACAGATTGTGATGTAAGGAACTTTACTAAATTTCAGTTGATGAGAATGCATCTCTTTAGAAAATATGATTGGGCGAGTTAACAGTGTTTGTCAGATTGTTTCTTACTAAATTGTTAAACAGAGATGAAGGATCTAACACCAGTGAGTGAGTAGACCAATTCATAGTTTGTGGATTATATTTATCCTTATTTGCCGTCAAATTAATAGTAAACTTGAAAATTGAAATGCATGACAGAAGTAGCAATCCTAGGACTTGCTTTAAATCATTAAGATCATTTAATCATTAATCATTAAAAAATACACTGTCAGGAATAAGTGTAATTGAAACGTTCATCCTCAGCTGAGGACGTATTATGTATTATGATCTACACCAAAGGTTTTTTGGAAATTTCAAGAGATTATAACAAATCAGTAGGTCTTTTATTGTTAAAATAAAATCAAATCTTTAAGTCAAGTTTTTATTTCTTGTGTTCTCTTTCTCTCCACCCCCTGTCCCCACATAGTCTACAGATCTATGTCCATATTCTTTAGCTATGTCAGGGAGGGTAAATTTGTTGCCTTAACTCTCCATTATTGGCTCATTATTGAATCAGTTGTCCCCACTGCAGATATAGTAAATGATCTAAGATTAAAAATTTATGAATTTGCCAGCTAATTTCTAAAAATTCTTGACTGTCTTTATATTTAAAATGCAATATTAGTAACTTGGATTTTGTTGAAAAATACATAGTCTAAAGTGAGAATACCTTCTGATCATCATTTCCACATTCTGTTACAGATGTTCAATCACGAGAAACAAAAGAAAGCATCAATTATAACCATTTGCACGATGGCTACACTAAATTAGTTTACCGGGCAAAATCTTGGAAACCAGTAAATGAAGGTAGTTATGCAGTGACAATCTCCTCTGCAGTAAAGGATTCCTTCGGCTTAGTTTATGCTGTAGGTGCAAGAAATGTTTATTCTAAAATCAGTATCATCCCAGGAAGCAGTCTTCCTGGCGGAAGAGATGGAACTCCTCATGTATCCTCCTCCCCTGATCAGAATATCCTTCATCTGGAAATACTCCCTTCTCTTCAGCAGTCTGCTAAATCCTTTCTGACCGAGCCTTCTGATGAGAAGGTTACCCCATCTGGTGTATATTCCCATGTGTCATTGGCAAGCTCTTTTCGGTTTGTCCTGTCTCCCTAAGAAGTGTGTTTTTTAGGCGCCTGGGTGGCTCAGTCCGTTAAGTGCTTGCCTTCGGCTCAGGTCATGATCCCAGGGTCCTGGGATCCAGCCCTGTGCCACTGGATTCCCCATTCAGCAGGGAGCCTGCTTCTGCCTCTCCCTCTGCCTGCCCTTCCCCCTGCCCTGTGCTCTGTCAAATAAATAAATATAATCTTAAAAAAAAAAAAAAAGAAGAAGAAGTATGTTCTTTCATGGCACATCATCTAATGTATTTTCCTTTTCTACAGTGCTTGACACAATATTGGGTATTTAGACAAGTAAATATTTGTTTTTTGAATACTTCAAAGTCATAATCTGCAGGATTCATTCCAGAAAACCACTGTAGTATTATTTTGATGACTTCAGTTATATATCAAATCATTGCTAAAATATACTAATTGTGGAATAATCATGATATTTCATAATTCTATGTATTTGAAATAATTATAAAGCAATGGAATAATTATAACTTTCAGGTGTTTTCTAAATTACTTTCTTGTTTCCTGTTTTTATATGATGCAGTTAGACAAAATAAATATTATTCAACATCTCATTTTGAAGCTTATTTTTTTATTTGAATGATCGCTATGCCCAATGTGGGGCTCTAACTCATGACCCTGAGATCAAGAGTCACGTGCTCTTGTACCTAACCCAGCCAGCCACCTCTCAGTATCTCATTTTGAACAAGAAATTTAAATATAACTTGGTATTCATTTAAGTTACAAATGACATCTAGGTGTCACTATTTTTCAATTCCAGAAGACAGTTGAGAATTATAAGAATTAATGACATTTATAAAGTGTTTTACAGTTTATAAGATATTTTTATCTACCTAAATCATTGAAAATCTGTTTTGCTCATAAACTAGAGTTGCTTAAAACCTAGGAATACTTTTGATTCAATGCAAAAGGTACTCCGGTCATGAAATGTTGCTGCCTCAAATTTGCAGTGAGCAAAACTAAGAAGCAAACCAAGTTTTCCAGGGAACAGCCAATGGTTTGATGCTCCTGGGGTGGGGTGCGGTGGGGTGGGCAAAAGCTTACATAGTAAAGGCTGGCAAACACTAGAGAAGGAGCCTCACTGATTTTAGGAGAATTAGAATCTGGCTACTACTAAAACAGACTCTTTCAAGTCCTTGGCTACCTGCTAGCCAAAATTTTAATTACACCGTGAACATTTCAAAGGAAGGAATGGGTGACATCATCCAAAAATCTCCTTAAAAATCCATTGTTGATTTTCCCCCTAAAGTTTACATTTAAAAAAAAAATCACAGTGGAAATTGAAGTTTTGATTATAGTGTTCAGAGCTTGAGTAACTTAAATGAGGTAATTACAGCAATTAAATGTAGAACAGGCGAGACATGTCCAGCATATTATATGTCACATAGATAAATTAATAATCACCCAAGAGCTCGAAATGTTATGTGTTGAATTTTAACATATTTGAAATTAATGTCTACCTTTATATTAGGAGAGCTTACGATATATTGCTGATAACGAACTTTCTTAGGAAAAGACAAAACATAAACTTCCTAGCATGTTCTCCCAGTGGAGTGTTGCTAGCTGTGTGAATATTCATTGGGCAATCTGGGTACATACAGGGCTAGTGCTGTCGTTTAATCAGATCTAAGACTTGGGAAGAGAATGGATAGCCTGTGCTGGGTGCTAATTCTCTGGAAGATGAGGCATTGCACAAATGGAAAAAAAGGCCTTTCAGAATAAGTCCTCCAACTAGGTCTGCCTAACGGGTAAAACTGGTGGTAGAGAACTCAACACATATTTAATTTCATATTAAATGTGTATGGCAGTAATTGTTTTCCAAAGTCAGCAGAAGAAAAATTGCCTGCATTGTATTTAATAAAGGACATTGTCAAAAGGTCTCTATGTTCTAGAATACTTGGATCATTAGTTAGGAAATTCCTTTTATCCAAGATGAGTTTTGTTGGGCCAAAGCACTGTCTCCAGAAATCTTGTTTTAAGATACAAACTTTAGAAGAGGATCTACAGTCTGTGAAAGGTCTGTGAGGAAAAGGTAACCAATAAACAAGGAAAGAAAACCTATTAGAGGTGTAAGAGTGAGAACAGGGGCAGAAGGGACTGCTGAGCATCTCGATGGCAGCTCAGTGATTCTGGGAACTGAGGAAGGACCTGTACTAACACCAGGAAGGGAAATACAGAAGTCTCCAAACCAATCTTCTAGTTTGCTGTTTTGTTAGCCACACCCTGCAAACCAAATCCAACCAGCCACTTCTTTTTGTAATTAAAGTTTTATCAGAACAGAGCCACGTTAATTCATTGATGTATCATCTACGGAGGCTTTGGGGCTACACATGGGAGAAACGGGGAGTTGTGACGAAGATTCGACGGCTGACAAGGACTAAATTAATGTGCTTGCTCCTTTACAAGAAAAGCTTGTTGAACCTTGCAGTAAAACAAAACGATACTCTGGTTATTCTACTTCAAAAATAATGGAGATCTAAGTAAATAAAAAGGAGGCCTATATCTATTTTTATCCTTCATACTGTACTGGGTCCTCATTTATATTCCCAGTGTAAGTGGTGTCCTTTCTCAGTCTCTACAGTCCGTTTCCCAGCTTATTCAGTAGACCCAAGGATTTGCTGAATGCTTAAATGATTATCATTTTGAAATGTTATGATGTATTTATATGATGTTTCCTACTATTAGCAGAAATGATGACATCATGAATATAGATTGGAATGTTTCTATTTTAAATTTAATGAAAATCATAACTCAATTTTATTCTTGAACTAAAATTGTGAAAATAAAATTTCAAGTTGATAGCTGCTATTGCTAAATTAATCTCAGCTTGTTTTGTTGTTGTTATTGTTGTTCTTATTATTGTTGTTGGAAGAGAGCAAGGGAGAAATCGATTTCTGGTGACAGCATCTGGGGATGTGGCAGGTTCGAGCCTCAACAACTGAGCTCTTCACCTGCAAGGCAGACACCTAGAGTGTTATAAGGAGAGGTGGGTTGGGGGGATATGCAAGAGAGAAGGCAGGGAGCCCGTGATCATGGATGGGGATCGGTATGTGTTCAGCCTCTGATCATGGGCAGGGAAGGGGATGTGGTCTTCTAAGCATCCTGTTGCTATCCAGGCTTTTCTGGCTTTGAGATTAGAATGTTCTAGGCATTGCAAAACATCTTCATCAGTGCCTCCAGAAAGTGTGATAAAATATAAGAATTTATTTCAGTCAGTTAAGCATCTGGCTCTCGATTTTGGTTCAGGTCATGATCTCATAGTGGTAAAATCAAGCTCCACGATGGGCTCCATGCTCAGTATGGAGTCTGCTTGAGATCCTTTTCCCTCTGCCCCACTCCCCTACTCAGGCACACTCATCCTCTCTCTCTCTCTCAAAATAAATAAATAAATAAATAAGAAATAAGAACAGTGGGTTTTAGAGCATGAGTTAAGCAGTCTTTTTGGTTTTAACTGTAAAACTTAGCATATTTTTAAAATATTCTTTCAATATTCATTGAAAGTAATTCATGTGCAAGAATATAGGCTGGTAGAAAATTTATTTATTTATGCCTTCAGTCATTTATTGAGGTAGGCAGATACTTGGCTAGAGATAAAGACACAAGCCTTCTCCATAAGACAGTCATAGAAGAGTGCATAGAGATGAACATTCAGATATAACCATAACAAGGTCTGCCTGTCCACCTCAGTGACCTGGACCTTTTGTAGATTAAGTGGACCCTGTGGTATTGGTGGTCTAGGAATAAGAATCCTTGACCCTTTGGTCAGAAAGTTGTGGGTTTGAAGCCTGCCTCTGCCACTTTCAGATGTTTAACTTTGGGCAAATTTTTTTAAAGTATAATTTAATTTAATTTTTTTTCAATGATCCAAAAGACATTGTTTATGCACCACACCCAGTGCTCCATGCAAATTTCTTAATTTCTCTTGTTTCCTTGTGTGTGAAATGTGGCTAATATAGGGTTGTGAAAATTAAATACAATACTGAGCTTAAGGAATTTAGCACATGAATTAGATTTATGACTAAATTAGATTAAAACTTCAAAACAAGTAATTTATTAATACAATTTGTATTATTGCTAAACATTAGACTTATCATTTTTTTTAATATCTTAGCTGGTATTGAATAGTTAATATGTTACCATCTGCCCCTACTATAAGACCCAGATGTAATAGTGAATGTGACAACCTGAGTTTTTGTTTTGTTTTGTTTTTAGGGATTTCTTTTTCTTTAGTATTGAACAAATTGAAAAAAGTCTTGATTCATAATCCATACCTAGAAAAGACTATATTCGAAGCACCATTATTTGACCACAGTCCAATTATTAACACAGGAAAAAAGAAGCTGACAAAACCCCGTGTCTTAATAAACCAATACATCACTGTCAAAGAGCATATGGAAAGCTGTATCAATAAGGCCACTAGAATCAGAACAAATTGAAGCCTATTAAAAAATGTGTTGCCTAAAAACCTGTCATCATTTATTATATTTATGTGTAGAACAGACAGGATAGTGTGTTACGAAGTGTAAAGATTTTATTGTCAGAAACTGAGTTTAGATCCCATCTGCATAACTTACTAGTGTGATCCTAAAAGAGTGAATATTTGTGACTTCACTCTTGCCCAGAATTGCCTCCTCCATGCCCTCATGTAGTAATCACTTATGTGATACCCTCTGACAGCACTGGTAATGAGACCTAAACCCATTTTCTCCCTGATTTGTTCAGGGAGGTGCATGTGACCCAATAGGGACCAATTAGTCCTTTCTGGGATTGTCACATAGACTTTGAGAAAAGAGAAGTTGTCCTTCTTCCTGAAGTAGGAGAATTACATCATGTCTCTCTAAGGAATTAAACCGGGCAAACACAAGCAGAGTTGAACGCTGGAGATAGAGCCCTAACGCATGCTGTGAGCCCATGGATGCCACCCCAGAAGAAATCCAGCCCTGAAGAAAACAAGAGGGAGAGAGAAAAACACATTAAAGCCATCCATGCACGATGAACTCCCAAGACATGGGATTTTGATAACATCAATAGTGAGGTCACAGAGTGGGTCCAAGACAGCCTGAGATTCTGCCACTTGTCCCATGGAATTATAATCGTGTCCCATTCACTCTCCTATATGACCTGGTTTGAAATAATTTCTCTTTGCTCATAGCTCCGTGTCTACACTTTACCCACACTGAATATATTATTGACATCTTTTTCGGCACCTGTTGGGGTGAGGCTTGATGTAAAGGACAGTGAGGCATATTTGTCAGGAAATTTATAGGGAGGATTAAGTAGTGCAAAGTTTTGGATCCTCATTCATGTTATTCTTTTCCAGCTCTAGAGTAGGGGTGATCTAGTCTAAATTAAATAGAAACATTCCTTTTGGTTTTTACATTTATCAAAGCAGAATTAGCAGAAGAGAAAGAGAATATACCTGACATTTCCCATACAGGAAGATGAATTAGGTCTTCAATAGCCTTACGCAAACACCATCATGTTTTATGAGATAGGAGAAGTGCTGCGAGGAATTACTTTTGATAATATTTCATATGCTAATATTGTCAAAGCACTTGCTTAAAAATAAATCACATATATTGTTATACTTAAAACAATACTGCCCTCACTTCCCTGTACTCTGCTGTGCTTTGCAGAGGAGGAAGAACATATCCACGTGGCGAAGGCATCTAGGTAAGAAACTCCGGAATGCTCTAGTCCATAGGGGTTTTCTCTAGGGGTGTTTAAGAAAAGAAGCAAGTAAATGTTTGTGAGTAAGTGCCCTAAAAAGTCATCACGCTAATTCAAAATTCACATTTGTGTTTATTTAGTAGTAGCTAAGGTGCATATATTTATTTTGGACTTAGTATGGTAAATGGCACAGATTTTACGTAGGCGGTGTGATCATGGAGGTCTTGAGATTATTTGAGGAGAGAAAATACGTTGTTTTAATCTGATCTTTCAAGAAATGATGACCTATATAAGGAAGAAACCAATGCGTGTCAGCACACCCACTGACTTTGAGGTCACTTTCACGGCTAGTGAGCAGCACTGCCACAGTCCCTGTGTGAGTCAATTTCAAAGGCCCTGTATTTCAGAACAGGTTTGCCACTTAACAAATTTTGAGCATTTTCTATCCAGGTTTGAAACTAGATGACTGAACGATCTCCTAATATAATTAATGAGTTTTCTTCCAATAGTTATAGACTTTGAGAAATCTCATTTTCTTCTTTAGCTTTTTTTTTTTTTTCCCCTTGAAGTAGGCTCCATACCAGCATGGAGCCCAGTACAGGGCTTGAACTCATGACCCCAAGATCAAGACCTGAGCTGAGATCAAGAGTCAGATGCTTAACCCACTGAACTCCCCAGGTGCCCCTCTTTCTTAGCTTTTTATTAAATTGCCCAAGTAAGCAGTGGTTTTGTTCTAAATGAAACCTACTATGGCAAGCCTTCATGTAAAATAAAGCATAAAATGTAAAACAAAATGCAAAAACCATGTTCAGAAATGTACTGGCCATAGGAAGTTCCTGGTTTTGTGGTTCTAACAGATGGAGACAGCCCTGTCCCATACTCGACTTCATTATTTCAGCTGTGCTTGTGTCAGCATGTGACAGAGGGGGGCTCGAGTCACGGGGCAGTAAATAGGAGTCATTCTACCCATTCTGGTCATATACAAGCCAATACCAGGCCGTGTCCAGAGGGACAAATCGTATGCCCCTCATTTCCTGTAACTCATATCACTAGGTTACTGCTGTTCTCACACAATTACCCAGCTATTTAGATGGTTGGCAATGAGATAAGTTAGCTATGAACGGAACATATTTAATTACTTTTCTCTGTCATTGGAAAAACTGATTTTCATCAAGGGAAATTAGACTTTCAAGAGCAATAAAGGAGGAAGGAGTGGGATGGCCTTTGTCAACATGTTCCCAAATAAACATATGAAAAATTGTCCTAGCTGTTATGTGAATGTTGAATATTAAAAGAGTGGAGGTAAGATGATTATCTTTTAATAAAAGAAACTGGTGTGGTCGTGTGTGTTTGACAGATGGTACGCTGAGCTGGCACCCCCCGAACAAGGCTATCTTATCCTCCGATAGAGGTATTAGCAATACGCCCCAGGTTTTGACAGACAGACTTATTCCGATTTCTTATTTAATATGGGCCCCAGGGCACTCGTCACGGGATGGAGAGCTCCTTTTCCTGGCTCTCTGGCAAAAAGTCACTGCAAACTATTTAATTTGCTTCTCGTCCCTCATTTCCAAATCAGTTTTCAAATCAGTAATAGGTGAAGATAGGTCTGGATGGCTCGTTCTGCCACGTTGGCTATCTCTGAATGATGTGCTGATCTGAGAAAACAATTAAACCAAATAGGTACACCTATCATCCTAGTGGAAAAAATGAATTACAAGCAAATGAGAGTCACATATATTCAAATTGGCATTTGGCTTCCTGTGTCCTGAGATGTGTGAATGGCTAGAAATAGGTTGACGGCGCTTTATTCGTCACTGGAAGGCAGTTCATGACCCCAGGTTAAAAAGTAGTGATCCTACATCTCCCCTATGGGTAAATTATGCATATCTCTGCAAAGAGGTACAACCAAGAGATCTTGGAAGCTATTAAAAAATAAAATGAGGCATATTAAAAATATTGAGTTTTGAACAAAAGTTCATTGGGATCGGGCAACACAGGCAGGAGCTCAGGGTGACTTTTATAGAGAAAAGGCAAAGTAAGCCAATTATTGATTAGCTCTATCTCAAGTCTACTTGGCTGTTTGTGATTGGTTGTCTTTGAGGTTTTCATTTTGTGACCTTGAGGCATTTACAGGCGTGGGTCTTGGTTTGATTACTTAGGTCAAGAGAGCCACTTCAGTTTCATGGCCTCCGTGTTTAATTAATTTAACAGCTCAACTCAACTCAGTCGTGCCTATAAAGAACCTTCCTGGAAAATACTTTGAATCTTGTAAATGGGTATTTTCTGGGCAAGGAAACCTTGGTCTGGATTTTAGCTCACTCTCTTTCCAAGATCTGTGTCTCTGGTAGGTAAGGAGTATCAGAGGGCAGGTGGGGAATGTTTTCTTCTAGGATGTAACTCTGTTGGCCTCTTTGCATCTCTCATTACTTGGAGAGGAAGACTTGTATACTGCAAATGGTGACTTTGAAAGGAGGACCCTACCACGCAGAGTCAACCCTTTTTTCCTTCCTTTTTGAGAGTGATCTGTCAGGAGGGCATGCGTAAGGCTGAGGTCCTTCTAGGGTAGGCTTTGCAGCTGGAACAAAGGGTAGAGTAGACAGCCTGGGTACCAGCAATGCTGGCTGCCTAGGTCCTGGCATATGGTACTCGGAAGCCCGGGTATCTGTAAACACAAGCTCAGTTCTCTCATAGGTGCTTTTTCGTGAGGTAAAGTGATATTGTGGCTCCTGTAGGTTTATGTTTTTGTCTTAATTCTAAGCTAATTTAGAACTAGAATAAGAAATCAGGATATTATTTACTGGTAGTTTAAAATGCTGAGTTAGCAACATTGGATATGCCCTGGATTCTTTCCTTTCTAATAGTAGTTCCTCGTGCTAAAATGGCAGACTGGGAGCAACTTGGTTTGTCTCATTCCGGCTGATGTCTCTGAAAAGCTAGAAATAAATGCGCCCCTATGTTTGCTGTTCCACTTGTGACTCCATCCACCACAGAAAAATCAGTTGCTATAGTTTCCAAACCCCGTTCTGGGTCTCCACAACGGGGAGAGGTCAATGATGGGTGACCTATTTGTTCACCCACACAAGGGCATCATTGGAAAGGTCATATTTCTCAAAGGAAAAGAGGATTTGCCCCACTTCCAATGGCCCCAACCCATCATTTCATAGTGAATTTTGGTGGTAAATAGCTATGTTACAGGATTCTGAGGGTTCTATCATCCTTCCAAAACGGATGAAAACTTTATTTTAAGTCACTTCCATACAAAAACATATCCATCCATCACTTCTGTTCCAGTATTATTTTTATTTGAGTGTAGCTGACACACACTGTTACATTTGTTTCAGGTGTACGACTTAGCGATTTGACAAGTTTTTACCTGACGCTTTGCTCACCACAAGTATAGCTCCCGTCTGTCCTACATGGCTGTTACAACCTCACTGACTGTGTTCCTTATGTTCTGTTTCATTCTCGTGACTCATTCCTTCCATAACTGAAGGTCCAGATACCCCTCCCCACTTCTTCCATTTGACCAAACTTTGGACTGCTCTCCCCTCTGGCAACCATCAGTTTGTCCTCTGTATTTACTGGTCTGATTCTGCCTTTTTTTTTTTTTTTTTTTTTTTTAAGATCCCTTTTATAAGTGGAGTCATATGGCATTTGTTTTTCTCAGTCTGATTTATTTTCCATAATGTAATACATTCCAGGTCCATCCATGTTGTTGGGGAGAAGATGAAAAAAAGGAACCCTCATATACTGTTGAAGGGAATTGATACAACCACTGTGAAAAAAAGTATGAAGTTTCCTCAAAAAGTTAAAAATAGAAATACCACATGGCCCAATAATTGCACTTCTGTTCCAATCTTAACAAGTAACCTGATGTAGCAATTTTTTTCAGAGTCAACATAGTCGTGAAACTGGCAGACATGTTTATAAATCTGAAATAAATATTCCAAACATCATCTACTAAGCCTCCTACAGGCTCTAGAACAAAAAGATACTCTTCCACAGAAATCAGATACTGGTGATTTTGCTATCCTATAATGTTTAGTATTTTCCAGGATCTAAAGCTCTCTGTCCTTGAAGTATTTAAGTCACCATAATTCAAAATATTCTTCCCCTGTCACTGATATGCTGGTTTTGTTTCTGAAAAGGAATAACGTCAGCCAGAACTTAGAAAGCCTTTTAATTGAAATCCTCTGGTAACAGCTCTATCCCTAGGAGATACAGTCTCCAGAGCCTAGAACTGATCCTGCCTCTTCTTGCATATAGAAAGTATACTAATTTTATGAGAAACTGGATTTCCATGGAGGGTAAAAGAGAAATTGAATTCCAGTTTATAAGTTCATGAGGGAATTTTGATAAACTTTCACAAGGTTTGAGAAAATCTCATTCTCCACTTAAGTGTGTCTGCAGGATGTTTCTTTAACTTGACTCTTGATTTCTGAAAATCACAAAGGCCTTCTCTGCTTGACTTTCCTTCTGTGCTTTAATATGCAATTTTGGCTTCAGCACAGGTTGACAATTTTAATAGGAACCACAGCTTGTATAGCAAAGCGGACGTCCCAAATCCAGCACCACAGCTTTCAAAATATAATCTACCTAAGAACTGCATTTTTCCCAGGGCCCAGTAGTGGCTCAGAGATGTACCCAAATCATAGTAGGCCTGCGGTCCACAGTAGGTTTGAAAGAAATTTACTAGTGATTTTAAATATCTCAAAGACTGTTGAAGAGGATCCAGAATGTATGCAACACAAAATCGTTTTTAGGACCCTTGAGCTACTCTCATGTCCCGTTCTCTGACATCTGACTTCTGCCCCCAAGCCCGTCACTTTTCAGTCCTCACCTCTCAGTGACAATAATGATGATGATGACAAGGACAATGAAAATAATGGTAATGAATATGATGAGATAACATTTATTAGGTGTTTATTCTGTAGCACAGATTGTTCTAAATGACTCACATGTGTTCAATGATTGGCTTCTCAACCCAAGATTGGACTAGCTCTGTCCCTCTGTCTCTTTCTTTCCCCCCTTTTCTGGTCTTTCCCAGGTCTTTTTCAAATTATAAATTTTACGCAGCCCAACTCAGCCCTTCTGGCTGTTTTTTATCACTTCTCATTCTTTCTCTCTTTTTTTTTTTAATTTTATTTATTTATTTGACACAGAGAGAGATCCCAAGTAGGCAGAGAGGCAGGCAGGGAGAGAGGGAGAAGCAGGCTCCCCGCGGAGCAGAGAGCCCGATGTGGGGCTCGATCCCAGGACCCTGAGATCATGACCTGAGCAGGCGGCAGAGACTTAACCCACTGAACCACCCAGGCGCCCCTCATTCTTTCTCTTTTTAACCACTATCTGCCTTCTCTGTCACAAAAAACCCACACAGGGCTGTGAAGAATCAAACCTGCTGACAGACTGAGGGGCCAGTGGCAGGTATAGAGGATGTGGGGTAGATTGGGAACATGAAGACTTCAATAGCGCTTGTCTCTAACACTTCATTATTTTTGGTGTTTTTACTTATTTGCACTTGGCCTGCCTATTGTACTCAAAATTTGAGGACACATTTTAAAAAGATGTATTTCTTTTCAATATGTGTATTTATACCAGTGCATTGGTACATGATAAAAGACCATTTTTTAAACATACTAAGTATGTTGGGGTCATGGACCCTCATGAGAATCTGATGGGATTATGGGCCTTTACAGAAAATGACGTATGATGGCTTAGGTACAAAACTATATCTACACAATGCACAATGTACTTAACTGAAGTGAAAATGTAAGTTTTATATACAAAATACCTCGTACAAAAACATCTTAAAAGATGTTTTCTGATTCTTATTGTTTTTCCTGTAAAATGCAATTTTCCTCCTGAAAAAAAGAAATAGATTTAACTGGGCAAATAAAACAAGCTAGTACATTTTAATTCTAACAAAGGGAATTTTAATGGCAAGGCTGTTGTTTGGCATGAATACAGTTCTGAAATTGCAACAAGATCTCTGTTGTGACAATGATCAAGTTGTTTTTGAAACCCAATCAGTTTTGACTCTCAGCTGGCAATATAGTGAAATCTTGACTCACAAAGGCATGTAACAGAAAATGGAATTTGGGCTTCATTGCTGACTCTGCTACATAGTGATAGGTTTGTGTCAAAGAAAACCAGGATTCTCAATACATCTTGAGTCAAATTTGTGTGTTAACATTTACTTTGTCCTGAAGTGAGTGAGATCTGACTCGGCAAGGTCTCTGCCATTGAAGGCTTTGTCAGCAAGAAAATGATTATGAATCCATGTTTCAATGTTAAAGTTGTCTGAGATAAAGCAATGTTTGAAAACACTCTGCATTGTGCCCAAGTATCAGACTTCTTTCTGCAGCCAAGTTAATAATGCAGTGTGCCTTTCACCCCTCTGAAGCTCTGGAAAGTTTTGCAAAGTTGTCTCCTCCAGGTCTTGCCCCAAAAATGGCACATTAGCCATACAAGCTCATTACTCTTTTGCAGAATAATTGATGCTGTTTGTGTGATCTTGAACCAAAAGGTTTACCTCACTTATGAAGCTACATGTGTCCATCTAGTTTGATGAATCATTAGGGAAATTGTCCCTGGAAAATTTGTCTCAAATCATATATTTTTTTTCAAAATGACTAAACATTAGTTTTCAAATTTAGCAATAAAGAGCTCAAAAATCCGTCTCTGAAGAGTCCGTTTATTTTGCGCAGTAGGGGAGGGTACTGTATTTAATACCAATTTCCTGAGAAAAGTTCTCAAAATGATGGGAATTCAAAGGTCAGTCAGACGAATTGACAACATATCTGTCAGTAGATAAAATGTATTTTAGGATTTTTAAAGAAATTTTTTACTGCCCATGCATACAAATATGTAGACCTAATGATGACCATGAAGGATATCACTAGTGTTGCATCTTTTGTCTTGTTAAGTGGCACAGTGACAATTATTTACTATCAGCCTTCCCTTCTTGAAATCCAATGCCTTTATGCTTTAAAAAATGGTGCTATGTTTTGTCATTTCTTGGAAATTTTGTTGAGAAAATAAGCCTACAACTCATTCTCACTCTACATTTTGATAATTTAGTCAGTGCACTCTCTTTGAAGTTGTATTTATCAAGGCTAGGTGAGTAAGGAACTAATACCTACTAGTACCTACCTTGAATCAGTCAATCTACTAACCTATGTGTATATTCTTGTGGACATGGATATGCCCAATCAATTTTGTGGTTAAATGTTTATACCTACAGTTATATGTAAGTGTAATATATATATATATATATATATATATATATATATATATATATATATATGGGATTTCATGAACAACTATAAATTCATACATAAATATACATGTATATATAAACGCATACAGATATACTTATCACACAAAGAATTAATCCCTGCTACAACTCTTTAAATTATTTTCCTTCTCATTTTACAGATTTATTTGTCCGAAAGACATTTATTAACCACTTACTATCTTTCAGGCCCTGTGCAAAGAAAAGGATCTACTACTAGTTGCCTTGATGAAGGTCATAAAAATTTTTCAGAGAAAGTAATGGAGGTCCAGATGAATAACAAAATGACTAAGATTACAAAATGAGAAGAAGCAACAAAATCCAGTCATCAAAGCCAAGAGGCAACCATTCTTGAAAATGCAAGTGAAGTTGCTTGAATACTCTCTTCCTCTGGGATTTTTTCTACTTACTCATTCTAGAATCAGCAACCATAAAAGTATCTCAAGCATTGGACCATGCTAGCCCTGTCCACATGTTTCATCTTGGCTAATATCATCTCATTCTCAGGATTAGCTAATTTGCTGCTAGTGACTTATTCTTAAATATAAACTTGATCAAGCTCTTAAGATTTTATAGTATTTTGTTCTTTCATTCTTTAGTAATCACCATTATTTTGAATTATACACCCAGTTTGTGGTGATTTACTTCATATTTGACCTCCCACTAGAGTTTAAGGAAGGCTGGAACAAATTCTGTTTCTTTGTTTTTCCTAATTCAATGTCTACCAAGTGCCTAGTATAGTGTATGGCTTGTATTGATTCCTGAAATATGTTTGTTAAATAAGAGTAGGTGTGAACATGTACCCTCTGGTACAAGGCATGCACCTACCAACAAGCTGGGTCCCGGAGCTCTCCCCTGACGTAAGGCAGCGACTCTTTGGCTGCTGAAGTTCTAGAGGTCGGAGAGATTGGCCAGTGCATGGGGTATCACGGGTATGGGAGCTTGTGGGTTGCAGAGAGGTGGACATTTAACAACAACATTTAACATATAGAAGTGTTTCTATATTTTAACAATTGGAGATGGTCACCAATACACTAGTTGAACGTTAGCATGCAGAGACGGAGAAAATGGAGCTCCATGTTAACTTCTTCCTTCATAACTTGTAATACTGAAGTTCTTTAAAACTTGAACAGAGTTAGTCATATGGTTTCATCTCATTTCATGCACCAAAAAGCCTGATAACGAAGTACAAGAATCAAGTCCATTTAAACTTAGATTTCTCTCTGTAACTTATTTCCAACGCTTTTTCACCAAAATGTTCATTTTTACTCCAGTGAAGTTATCATATGGATACAAATAACTCTTGTTTAGAAAAGCAGGTGATTTAAATATGTTTTATATTTTTAATATTTCAGAAGAGTGCTTTTTTCTGGTGTATCTGGTGTATTTCAAAAATTCATATTTCTTTTAAAACGATTCAAATAAAATTTGTTAATGTCTTATACGATTGTTGGAACCTCATTTCTGCATCTTATATGATTTTTGGAACCACAGACTCCAGCTGTGGCCACACATGTTGCCTATTTGTATAGTGAATGAGGCCAACTGTTGTCTTTTGAAATAAGAACCTGGACACACACCCAAATTAGAGAAGGTAAAATTTTAGAAAACTTTGATAGAATAAAAACCCTACCACATATATTTCTCTAACTTTTTTGGGGAAAGTTAACTTTTTTGATGGTAGTACCTAAATTGTTTAATCTAAGATCATAGCTTTGAAAAACTTAAGGGCTATCCTTTGTCATGTAGTCACAACCTCTATTTTGTGTTCCTTTGCAATCAGATAAAAGACATGTCTTTCAAGACTATCTACCATTCTCTCATTGCAAATATTGTTCCAATTACCATGAAAATACCATACAATCTTTTCGTATGTGTCCTCCACCTAAGATGTTTTGCTTGGTATTGTTTTACTTTCAGGATTTGTTTATATGTTTTGTTAAATATTTCTGATTCCCCAAGATAGAGTTAGTCATTCATCCTCTGCTTTTCAGCCTCCCAAGGAACAAATTTTTCTCATGAAATTTTACAGATCATTATTTTACATCTCAACCTTCATTTTAATAAACTGAATTCATTTTTTTAAAGATTTTATTTATTTATTTAACAGAGAGAGACACAGTAAGAGAGGGAACACAAGCAGGGGGAGTAGGAGAGAGAGAAGTAGGCTTCCCGCTGAACAGAGAGCCCCATGAGGGGCTCCATCCCAGGACCCTGGCCAGGACCCTGGGATTATGACCTGAGCCAAAGGCAGACACCCAAAGGCTGAGCCACCCAGGCGCCCCATGGAACTGAACTCTTAAGAGCTGGGTCTATTACTGAATAATCAACGAAACCCAGAGCCTAACCTAGTGTCTAAACTTCTATGGTTGTTTCAGCGAAAATGTATGGAAATAAAGTCTTCTACCTCTATCATTATCATGGTTCTTTTTTCTTACAAATCCCAAATGTATGTAATCGTTAAGACACTTAAAAAACACCTTCCCGTGGGCAGACCTCAACTTTCTTTTTCTTGTTTCCTAATTATCATTAATGCCTTTTTAATTCTTCCAAGGCTCATTTTTCCTTGTCTGTTCTGCCAATCCCTTTCTCCTAGCTGAGTGACAAAGAGAGAAGTAAAATATAATTCAAGAAATAGCCTGGTTATTTAAATACACTGTCATAAACTTGTCACCTGGCACATTTGTTCTGTTTACCTTTATGCAAAGTATTATGATGCATTATTTATAATGCTTTTTCTAGCTCATCTATTAAAGGCAATTAAAACAAAAGGAGGAATAATGTTCTGCAGCTGCTTTTACCCCTAGGACCTTCTAGGAAAAGGAACAAGATGAGGTTTGGTATTTATGAAGTCTGTTGGCTGTTAGGCCTCTTAACTGAGGCTAACACAACCTTTCTCACAATCTTAATTAGATTTGATGTTTTATTTGTCTTCATTAGGAGGCAAATTAATTTTTAATTAAAAAAAGAAAAGATTACTGCATCACTGGATTATTAAAAAAACAACTTTCCCTTCCTTAATTCTATAAGCAAGGCATAATTATAAATGACTAAGGCTTCGGGGCAATAATCTAACACATTGAATAACTCCCTTCTCTGGGGACAAAGAAAAACATTTGAACAGTTTTAATTGAGATATTTTGTAGTTTTATTTTCATGAATATTTTGTGTTAAAAAGTTCTAAAAGACTTCTTAAAAGTGCAGGAAGCCTAGATTTTATATGAGTACCTTCTCAAACAACTGGATTTAAGTCACAAAGTACTTCGCAGTGTGAAATTCCTCTGGCATTTATTCTTTCCCTCATTCCCCATGACAACAGTATGTAGATATGGACAGGTACAAACACAAAAGAAATGTATTATAGGTAAACCAAAAAATGTCATGTTAAAGATACGTGGTGAATGAAAAAACTGAATCTTTCTCCAATTTGGGAAACTATGTAGCACTCCCTTCAGTTATACTCCCCAAAGCATAAGGAAGCTTGATTGTTTCCATTGATTAAGAGCTGATTCTGAGGGTCCTTCATTCCCTAACTCAACTGGCTTGCTAGAAACTTTGAACATCAAATAAAGCCCAGGCAAAGGGTTGGAAAAGATAATCCCTGGAAGGAAGGAAGAGGCGTGCTGAAACATTAAGGGTGAGCAGATACAGGTGGGGAATGGCATCTTCTTAATGGTCAGGTCCGCATACATATGAATGTGTGTTTGGTTTACAGCTGAGATTGACCTGAGACAATTAAATTCTTGTCACAGCTTTGTATCTTATGAAATATATCTATTGTAATATTTATACTTATTCTGTGTCTGGAATTCATTTCAGAGTCATAATTCATGTACTGGCTTTACCAAAGGACCTCAAAGGAAATTTATCGTATAAAAGCTACAAGTCAGTGTAGTGTTAACCTTGTAATGATTATGACGAATAGGTGCGTCTGATTATATTTTGATCTGATAACATTTCAAAAGTATAAACAGTGTCAAATAGGAGTGAGTATTTTACTAGTGTTATTTATAGTAAACCGGTTTTTAGGACACAGGAAGTATACTTACAAATAAAACAAACTCCATTAATTAGTTTGCGTATTTTATAAATGTTGATTTGTAATGTTTAAAATAAGTAGATCCTAGTCTGTCATATTCATAAAGAAATACAGAACACTGAGTAAACAAATAGCATGAATGGTATATAAGGAATATGGAGATACCTGTATATAAATAATATATGTGTGTATATGTGTATATATGTATATATATGCACATATGTGTGTGTGTGTGCGCAATAATTCTGACCAATCTATCTTTTATTATTTTATTTAATGGAAATATATTTAAAAGCCTTAGCGAACAGAGATTCAGAACTATAACCTGTTTGTATCTCTGATGCTTTAACTTACGTTTCCCAATCAAGATATTACTAATACTATTTAAATTAACTGCAAACTTATAAAACAGTATTTGTGATACTCATCAATATCGTCACAGACATTCTGTGTCAGTCATATCCTTAGTGACGTGCATGAAAGAGAATCAAGCTAGTAAAGAGGTCATTTATTTAATACTTGTATTTTATTTTATTTTTTTATGTTTCATTATGTTCAGTTAGCCAACATATAGTACATCATACATTTTTGTTGCAGTGTACAATGATTCATTAGTTGCATATAATACCCAGTGCTCATCCCAACACGTGCCCTCCTTAATATGCATCACTCGGTCACCCCCTCCCCTCACCCCCCCAATTAATATTTTTAAATAATTGTCTATATTTGTCTTGACAAATGCAGATATACTGGATTTTGAGCCAATGGTTACGATAGAGGAGATCACTGAAACCAGATACTATTTCTTGAGGAGATTTTTTTTTTTAATTATAAACTTCGAGTTACACAGATCGAAAAGAAAAGAGAGCAAAGACACAAAGTATCAATTTCAGGAATGAAAGAGCTGACATCACTAGAGATCAAACATATTTAAAGGATAATGAAGTCAACACTACGCACATTAGGCTAATGCATTTTAATTCTTAGAGGAAAAGAACACATTTCTTGAAAGATGCAAACCACCAAAACTCACCCGGGAAGAAACACAAACTGATAGTGTAATACCTATTAACTAAAATGTGTTTTTAAATTCTTTCCCACAAAGAAACCTCCAGCTCTAGCTATTTACTACTAGAATTTCATTAAAAATCTAACTAACTAAACTAAAATATAACTAACTCTGTACAGTCTCTTTTAGAAGAGGAAATACACCACAAGTCGTTCTATGAAGACACGACATACTAGTTTGATACCGAAACGAGACAAAGACACACAAGTAAAGAAAGTACAGGCCAATATCTTTCATGAACGCAGATAAAAATATTCTCAATAATTTTAGTTTAACAACATAGAACAAGTTAATGCATCATGACCAAATGACTTATATCCCAAGAATACAAAATTAGTTCCTAAACATTCTTAATATTAACATCCTTAAGTCAATTGATAGAATTCATCATATTAACAAATTTTAAAAAAATTAAAATGGAAACACACATGTGCTTATCTCTATAACCACAGATAAACCTTTGAGAATATAGTCAAAATTAACTTCTGATAAAACATCCTGAGCAAACTAGGATTACTATGAAAATTTCCCAACCTGATGAAGATCTACAAAATATATAGGAAATATCATACTTCATAGTAAAAGATTAAGTATTTTCCCCTTAAGATCGAGAACACTGCAAGGATTTCCTTTCCCACCACTTTTATTGAACACGGAAGTAGAGATTCTACGTACAGCAATAAGTTAAAGATAAATCGTTAGATGGGTGATAGATATATGGATATCTATCAACTGATAGATTATAGATGAATATATACAAGATAATCAAGCAAATAAATGGAATTCAGATCAGAAAGGAAGATAAAATACTTTCTTTGTAGATACCATGAAATGTTGGCCGTGGATGGTAGATGGTGTTTTTCCTGTGTCTTCATTTTCCCTTTGTGCATGAACATCTTTTTATAAGGACATCAATCATACTGGAATCGGGGCCAACCTCAGTTCAGTACGACCTCATTTTAACTTAACAAGTTACATCTGTAATTAATCTTACAGATAAGTTCATATTCTGAGGTATTGAGGATTAGGGATTCAGCATATGAATGGGAGGGCATAATTCCACCAAAACATACCTCAAAACTGGAAATGGCACAGATATACATTAGCAAGCAAATGGACAATTTTGTTGTGTTTATATAATGGAATACTACTCAAGAATAAAACACTTTGATAAACTATGGATACATCCAAAGTTATACATGAATCTTTGCTTTTTTTTAAAAGATTTTATTTATTTATTTGACAGAGGGAGAGAGATCACAAGTAGGCAGAGCAGCAGGTAGAGAGAGAGGGGGAAGCAGGCTCCCTGCTGGGCAGAGAACCCCCCAGACAGGGCTCAATCTCAGGACCCTGAGATCATGACCTGAGCAGAAGGCAGAGGCTTAACCCACTAAGCCACCCAGGTGCTCCTATACATGAATCTTAAAGTAATTGCATCAGGTGAAAAAAAAAAAAAGCTAAATATATATACACATATATACACTGTGTGATTTCATAGGTAAAATTTTAGAAAATATCAACTAATCCACAGTGACAAAAAGAGGATTAATGCTTACCTGTCAATAGGAGGGAGGTTTGTGGGGTGCAGAGAAGAGTCTGGAGGGAGAAATTACAAAGGAGCATGAGGAAGATTTGGAATGTACTCGTATGTTTATTATTGTGATTTGTGTGATGGTTTCATAGGTATACACATATGTCAGTTCTTATCATAACATACAATTTAAACACTAACAGGTTTCAGTTTGTGAATTCTACCTCAAAAGAAGTATTTTTTTTTTATTTTAAATACGTATTTTCACAAGTCATCTTCTCAATAGTTTAAAAATTGACTCCATTTTTTCCTACAATTAAAAAATACTATTTACAGTAAAAAAAGAAAAACATCAACACTGGTTGCCAGGAAAATTGCCAGATGTTAAAAAGTCAAAACAAATCAAAACTAGTAATGAAATGTTGACTAATAAAATTTGGAAATACAGAGTTCTGTCAAAATATATACCACAGAGTCATAAAGAAAGGATTGATCTCTTCTTTTTCTCCAGATGATCTAAGGGAAGTGGATAATTTACCAATTGGCTTTTATTAAACTGAAAATGTTAAGAGAAAACTAAAATCCCATCATGGGGTGCCTGGATGGCTCAGTCCGTTAAGTCTTTGGTTCAGGTCACAGTCCCAGGGCTCTGGGATCTAACCCTGCATCAGGCTCCACATGCTTCTCCCTCTGCTGCTCCCCCTGTTTGTGCTCTGTCAATTAAATAAAAAATAAAGTCTTAAACAAATAAAATCCATTCATAATAAATTTATAGATACCCAAAAAAGATAGCAATTTTGACTGTTCAAACTAAACCAAAAACAAAATCAAATCAAATCATTTCTTCTTTATTAGAATTGTTATTGCAGGTGTTGAACTATAGTGTTTTCCAAGCCTGGTCATCATGTAAAATGATAAGAAGGAGAATGAACAAGACAACATTTATAATAGAATATAGGTTTGCTTTTGCAGAATACCATTTTTTAAGGCTAGTTAGTAATCTATCCAGGCCAGACATTTAACAGGCAAACCTGAGTTTCCAAGGCTACTTTAATAAGATGCTTTATTCAGATAGAGTCATAAATATGGATAGAGTCTTGGAGAAATCCAGTCTAAATTCTCATTGTCAGAGATGGACAAATTGCCACCTGGAAATAGTAAATGACTTTCCTAGTGCTGTTAGTTTAGTTAGGATTAAACTTCTGACCTCTTAATTTCTACTATAATGTCCTTAATGCTATCATGCTGTTATGTAGTCACTTTTGAGAGTAGTGACAAAGGTTTCTGTACACCTTACTACTCTGCTAGAGTCTATACAGAATTTTTCCTTACCATTGGTAAGGTATTAAACCAACACCTACAACATTGAATTAATATTGCATTTTATGAATGGCTAAAGAAATAACAGACATTTTAAGAGACAATTTTAGGCAAATCGTTAAGTCCTACAACATGAAATTTAATGCTAAGGACCTACTACCAAGGACGAAGTACACTGATAAATTAGTTATGACTTCTACCCCTTTTGCCATAATCAGTAAAATTTTAACCCATTTAGAAATATGACCATGATGCTAATAACAAGAATTGTGTCCAATAAACAGGTACTCAAGTATTTATTATATTTTAGTCATGAGTCCTAATGATTTAATGAGATGGCATTGAGAAAAAAAAATGAAGTGGGAGAGGCCTTAGCATCCATCGTAATTAGTGCTGCTAAACAGAGTTAATGAAGGTGTGAGCATTATTACATCGTTAATGAAAAATGGTCTCTAAGCATAGCGGGTAAGCTTATGATATATGAACTTATTACCCAATGTCAAAATCTGGGGAAGATTTACCTAATTAAAGTAAAAACTGTTTTGCCCCAGAGAAAAGAAGGGAAATATGATTTAGAAAATAAATGAAGCTTTCTGTAAGTCTCCCTTAATTTGTAACTCATGAAACAGAAAATTGACTTTGTGACAAATTTTAAACTTTTTTTCTTTTTTTGTTAGACTTTAATAACCACTTTATGCTAAAAAGCACTGTCTTCTGTGGGGAAGAATGTTTTTGTGAGCAATCTGAAAATGTTAAATAAAACACCTTAAGAATATAAAAAGTCATGATAGTAAAATGATCCATATAGTTATTTGTTAATGTGTCTATCTATTCAATCTTACAAAGTATTCATTTTCTATTACAGCCTTGACAAACGATCCGACTCTGGGATGTTGGAAACAACGCAAGGGTATGAGCTCACAGTTCTGTAAGTTTCTGTGCTTGCTATTTTCTTTCCATTGGGCTTTGGCTGTTTCCATGTTCTTAAAAAGCTAAATTGAGGTTTGGGTAAGCCTGGGGAGAGAATGTGCTCATTCTGGTTGTTGCAGAATTCATTTCCAGAGAACTCTAGGACTGAGGGTCCTTTGTCCTTTCTGACTTGAGGCTGAGGATTGTTCTCCGTTTCTAGAGGCTTCCTACATCACCTGGCTGCTGGTCCCATGCTCTTCAAAGCCAGCACTAGTGCATCTGTTAGACCTCTCCTGTTTGAATCTCTCCTGTCTGCTCTGGTACCATTTTCTCTGAATTCAGCGGGAGAGTGTTCTTTATTTAAAAGGACTGTGATGATTTGATTGGGCCCCCTGGGTTAATCCAGTATAACCTATTTTCAGGTCTGTAACCTTAATAACATTTGCCATATAAAATAACCTATTCATGGGTCCCAGAAGTAGGAAATATTTGGGGGAGAGAATTCTGTATTGCACATACATAGGGTTTGGTTTTTTTTTTTTAAGTTTATATTTGAGAGAGAGAGAGAGATAATGCATAAACAGGAGAGAGGTAGAGGGAGAGGGAGGTAATCTCCAGCACACTCTGCCCTGAGTGCAGAGTCCAATGGGGGACTCGACCCTGAGATCATGACCTGAGCTGAAACCAAGAGTTGGTCACTCAGCTCACTGAGCCACCAAGGCGCCCCTGCACATACATGTTTAAGGACAGTTCCTACTCACCTAAATCTACCAAAAGCAGTCTGCACTCCCTTTGACCCACCAAAGAACTTTATTTCAGACTATTGTTAAATAGCTGATATGAAAAACAGAAGTAACAGCCTACTCATACAGTTTTAATTTATATATGAGATATGAGGGCACATCAGTAGTTTTGTCTTTGTTATAGCAAATCCGACTGTTCGTACATTCTATGCACTCCATTGTCTAGGAGTCCTTATATGTTTTTTCACCAGCACATTTTTGGTCTTTCTCTTTATATGATACACAAATTGTTGCTAGAGTGATAATACATTTAATAACCAAACATTCTGTTTGACACACAGTAGTTGCTCAATAAATATTGTCTCTCTTCCTTTGCTTCTTTTTCATTAGCTTATCTGAGGTTCTCCCTAACTGTCTTTATGAATAAGCACTAACAATCTACAGAAGCCTTTTTTCCTCAGGAAAATTCCACTTCACTTGAACTCTTCTCTTCCCTGAATTACTACATCATTTCATGGTCCAAAATACTACAATTTTGTTATACAATATTCTGCCTCATGTTATCGATACATTTCTGCGCATGTTGCTGTTGCTATGACAAAAGGGGGTTCCTCAAGGTAAAATGCAAAGCTGCACCTCTGCTAGTATAGTTTTGAGTATGTAGTAGCTTTTCAATAAAACCATGGACTGAAGTCCATTATTGTTTCCTCTGAGCAGGTACCTAGGAGTAGGCAGGCAAGTAAGAGGATAAGGGAGTGTTCTTACATTAGGTGGGGAATGTGTGTTCATTTGCTTCACACTGAAGCCTAAGAAGTCAAGGAAAACGATACCAGTAGTTCGTATTTTTTCAAAGCACAGCTATTTCAATAAGAAAAGTTTGGTCACAGAAGGTAATACAGGTTCATAATTTTTTTTGAAAACTCTAATCCTTTTTAGACTTCTAAAAAATTTATTTTATTTTTTTTCAGTGTTCCAAAATTCATTGTTTATGCACCACACCCAGTGCTCCATGCAATACATGCCCTCCTTAATACCCACTACCAGGCTCACCCAACCCCGCAAACCCCCCAAAACCCTCAGTTTCATAATTCTTTATCTGAAATTCCAAAACCCTAAAAGCTCTGAAAATCAAAAAGGTTTCCCAAATTTACAGAGGTGATAATAATAACTTGTTATAATTGTAATTATAGTTAATAACTTAGTTATATATATATATATATATTCTATTTATGTCCTTTGGTGTGAATATTTGTATATATTTTTAGCAGGCACTTTAGTGTGATTGTTATTGGTACTGCCTCAAAAACCTGTTAGGGGATATGGTATATGTGATATAGTACCTTTCTAAAATATGAGAAAAGAGAAAAAAGAAGGGATGGAAGGAAGGAAGAAAAGGCTGAATTCTGAATCATATTTAACCCAAAATTTTGGACAAGTTAGAAATGATGAAACTTCGCCTCTCTATGTAAAACAGTAAGGGGACCCAAGAAAAAAAAAAGTTTTACTTCTAGGAGATTTATAAAAGTGAGAAAGCATTTTAAGGCATACAAAACTTAGAATTTTTAAATTATATGTACTTACTCACACTATAGGTAATTTTGTGGAAATATCCATTATTGAAGAAAGTAGGGGAGTTTTAAAGTAAGAACAGATTTATGCAGCTCAGATTTTCCAGTTGTTGAACCTCCTATATTTCTTTGAGATGTTATGCTCTCTGATCACACTAATGGAGTTTTGTTTTATATACTTATTATAACCATATATTCATATTTTATATACTTATTATAACCATATATTCATATTTTAAGAATAAACATGAGATTTAAATAAAAATGTGTAAAACAAGTACTCATTTAAAAGTTTACATCATTCCATTAATTATCAACTACATGATTATATTTGTACAATTACTCCCTTTAAGTGCTATTATGCCAGTGGGCTAGTCTAGAAGAATACATTTTGTGGCAGAATATCCTATATAATTATAAGACTAATGATGATGAATTTGATGAGCAAACATGATAATTGAATAGTATAACTAGAAAACATCTGGCTGCAAAAGCTTATGCACAACATAATTCTACTGTGAAAAAATAATTGGCTTCTGTTTTTATCATTACAACACTAGTAATTTCTTAACTGTGTTTTGAAATTCTGAAAGTGGTTTCTTTTCTGCTATGTGGCGGTGGTCCATTCAACATTGAAGTATGTGAGTACTATAACAAAGGTAGTCTTGTCTTTATAATATAATCTATCTTTATGAAATGAATTCTTCCCCGGAGGAAACAACAGTATATTCCTACTGCAGGAGTAGTCGATGGAGACAGAGTGGAATAATAATTATTTTATCCAAAACTTACATCAAGGTATGTCTATCCTTTATGTCAGGATTTCTGGGATAGGACAAAGAGACTGGACTTAGTCAATGGAAAGAGTGAGGGTCGGACCAGGAAGTATTTTCTGAAAGGGGAATGGAATCTCTACTTTAATGTCATCAGGAGAGAGGAGAGAGTAAGAAAGCATGGAAATACAATTTTCTTTTCAGATTTATGGACTCAAGAAGGAAAATCGTGTTCATTTTGTCAAAACAAATTTGTTTTATTAAAATTGGGGAATTTCATTTTGGAGTTTGTAAGAATTCTATTTGAATAATAGACAAGAATGAAAACTTTTCATCTTAATTTAGCTTTGCCTCAAATTAGTAATTGATAAATGAAATAAAATTTATTGCATGGGGCCAAAGTACAAGTACTTCAAAATAAGAAACAGTTTGGCCTATGGAAAGAACCTAGATGTCCATCAACAGATGAGTGGATAAAGAAGATGTGATATATATATATATATATATATATATATATATATATGCATAATGGAATACTATGCAGCCATCAAAAGAAATGAAATCTTGCCATTTGCGACAACATGGATGGAACTAGAGCATATCATGCTTAGCGAAATAAGTCAAGCAGAGAAAGACAACTATCATATGATCTCCCTGATATGAGGAAGTGGAGATGCAACATGGGGGGTTTAAGAGGGTAGGAGAAGAATAAATGAAACAAGATGGGCTTGGGAGGGAGACAAACCATAAGTGACTCTTAATCTCACAAAACAAACTGAGGGTTGCTGGAGGGAGGGGGGTTGGGAGAAGGGGGGTGGGGTTATGGACATTGGGGAGGGTGTGTGCTTTGGTGAGTGCTGTGAAGTGTGTAAACCTGGCGATTCACAGACCTGTACCCCTGGGGTGATAAAAATATATTATATGCTTATAAAAAAAAACAAAACAGTTTGGCAATTTCTTGAAAAGCTAAGTGTGCGTTTAATAGCAATCCCATTCCTAGGTATTTATTGATTCAAGAGAGATGAAAACACACGTACATGAAAGTCCATATGATTTTTCTGGAAAGTCAAAACTGAAAACAACCTATAAATACATAACATAAGCAGGTTACTTGAAAAATACGCTGTGGCACATTTTGGTATATTGGCACAATAGGAAATTCCTCAGTAATTAAAAAGTATGGACTGCTGATACCCCACAACAACATGGGTGAATTTCAAAACATGCTGAATGAGAGACTACATGCAAAAGACAACATATTGCATAATTCAACTTCTTTGAATTGAAATCTTAAAGCAAGCCAAACTAGTCTATGATAAAGGACAGATGCCACCTGGGATCTTACCAGGGGAAGGATGAGTATTTTCTAAGGTGCATAATGGAATTCTTTTTTTTAATGATGGAATTTTCTGAGAGAATGAAAGGTTTCTCTATATTGCTTTTCAGGATGGTTATATGTACTTGTACAACTTCAAGATTTTATACTTAAAGTGGGTACATTTTATTTTATGCATATCATACCTCAGTACAGTTTAAATTAAAAATATCAATTATGGGGATGATTGTCTACCTGTTAAATAACACAGTCGCTCACAGCAAAGGAAAAGATTAAAGAGACTATAATACCTCATAACTCAATCATCACAACCCTGCAGCTGGTTATATCAGCATTTTGAACAGATAATTCTTAGGAAAATCTCTCATTTGGTAAGTTGCAGGTAATAGCACATACAATTTATTGAACATGTATTAATATTTTTTAAGAGCTCACCACCACCACATGAGGCTTGGTTCAGAATGAAGAATCTGAGGGCTGGAGAGATTAAAATTTGCAAAGCTCATCAATGACAGACCCAACAAATTAATTCACATCTGCTTTTTGGGTAGATGTTCAGAGGTAACCAGAAAACTGCAATGAAGAAAGTTTACTTTCCACTGAAGTCAGAGTTCCTACTGATAGAGAACAGCTGTTAGTTTTTGGTTTTGTTTTAAGATTTTATTTATTTATTTGACAGACAGAGACCACAAATAGGCAGAGAGGCAGGCAGAGAGAGAGAGGAGGAAGCAAGCTCCCTGCTGATCAGAGAGCCCCATGTGGGGCTCCATCCCAGGACCCTGAGATCATGACCTAAGCCAAAGGCAGAGGCTTAAACCCACTGAGCCACCCAGGCGCCCCACTGTTAGTTTTCTTAATCAAAGAATATTATACTATTTTAAAACAAGATTTTATTTATTTATTTGACAGAGAGAGACATAGCAAGAGAGGGAACATAAGCAGGGGAAGTGGGAGAGGGAGAAGCAGGCCTTCCCTGAAACAGGGAGCCCGATGTAGGACTTGATCCCAAGACCCTGGGATCACGACCCAAGCCGAAGTCAGATGCCCAACCACTTAGCTACCCAGATGCCCCCATACAATTTTTTGATACTCAATTTTATTTCAACCCAGACATCTAGACAGAGAATTGGAATAAAAGAAACCACTAACGTTTATAGATTTTTACAAAGTGTCAGGCTCTGTTTCAAAAAATTTACTTTCTAGTTCATTTAAAACTCAGAGCAACACGTGAAGAGGCATTATTCTTACCCTCATTCTGTAGGAGTTTAATGAAGCAAAATAAGAGTGAGTGAGTTCTTTAAGGGCTTTCATTAGGCCATGAAAATTGTATCAGATTGGAGAATCTGGCCACCAAATCAGTACTTTTAACTACCTCGCTCTGCAGCTTGTCCTTACTCTGCATGATACTCTCTCAAAGGATTTTCCATGCACATGGATGGGAATCGTGCAAAATAAGACATGTTTCTGATGTGCACATGTTTCTTTTAATATAGTGCTTTGCAAAGTGAAGAGTTTCTGTAAGGCTTAGGGAAATTTTCAAGATTAATATTTTCAAAAGGATTCCATGTTGGTAGTAATCTGTAATATTCATTATCTTGCTGTATGTTATCTAGGGAAGAATTTCATTATCATAAATGCCTTGGTCTTTCCATGATTAGCGTACGTATTGATGCATATTCCTTACCCATAAAAATGGGTTAGCTATCCTTTAAATTACCTTATTCTTAATAATTTATAATTAAAACTTTCATTCTAGAATTTTTAAAATGTTTGTGGAATAGGTTTACTTGAATTATACACAGGAGGACAATATTATCTACGTTCAAAAGACAGAGATTTTTGCAAAAACTCTTTGAAAGGAAAAAACAATTCTATGCCAGGACTCTTCATTCAGGTCAGATATTAAAATAAGCCACCCAGGGCATATGGAAGTGAGATATATTTTCTTTTGATTAAGTGAAATGCTGAAGCTAGATGTTATTAAAAACGGACCGACAAGTTAACATGCTGTAGGCCCTTCACACATATGAAGGAAAATCCCTACATCCGAGGACAATGTGGTTAGACAGATTATTCATTCAAGGTCCAGAATTAGCAGGTGGCTTTGCTGAGATCTGAATCCAGATTTTTCCCTAAAGCTAAATCTTCTTCCAGCAGGTCAACCTGTTTTCTCCAGGCCACAGACAACTTATTCCTTAATCGCGCACTTCCAATTTGACTTTGTCACAATTGGCTAAAGTTACTGAATTTATCTCCACCTATGTCTGCTGTTTAATTTAGAGGTTATATATAAAGACTAATTAAGCGTATGTTAGATAGGTGCTATTTACTTCACTCTCCAAATACTGGGAAGAAGGAAGGGTTGCTTCCATTCAACTATAAAATCTGAAAATCTCTTCCTTCTTCAACAGTATTCTCAAGGGCTTCCATCTCTTTCATCATAAATGGACCACTCAGGCAATCTGAAATGTGAATTAGAAAAAGAGTAATTATAAGCTGAAATACATTTTAAGATCATAATGCAGAGTACAGGATATCTAGTTGCTATTCTCATGTGATTTGTTCATTTGACATTTGTTGAATGTACAGTGTGCCAGATTCTCAGCTGGGAATCCATGACACAAGAAGGAGGAAACAGACAAAGTGTCCCCACGAAGCTTCTACTCTAATGGGGGGAATCAATTAATAAACAAGACGACAAGCACATATGATAGGAGACAGTGCCATAGAGAGGAACATGTCATGGTTAAAGCAAATAAGAGTGTGAGATTTGGAACAGGAAGCCTGTTCTGACATTTATTTAGAGGTTTCCAGAAAGACTCCTACAACGAAATACTGTTTGAGCAGAAACATGAAGGAACTGAATGAAGAGAACATTTCAGGAAGAATGAACTGAAATGATGAAGGAAGCAGAAGAAAGCGTGCTATGGTCAGGAAGCAGCGAGGATGCCAGTGTGGCCAGAGAGCAGAGTTGGGGGTTGTGGGGGGAGGGAGGTGGTGGTGGGAGGTCAGGAGATGAAGTGGGAGATGTAATCAAAGCCGGACCATGTTAGGTTTGGTGGTGAGGAACAGGACTTTGCTTATCCTCTCATTATCTGAGGACTGGAGTAATCCGCCTCACTCTTTCCAAGGCCTGTTGGGGCTACCACATGAAATACAGATGGGGGCAGGGAGGAGACAGACCGAGGGAGACTGCTGGGTGGTTATGGGACTAATTGGGCAAGGGAGATTTCTGGCGTGGTTCAGGGTGGAGGCACTGGTGGTAGAGGAGATAGGAAGTACCTTTTGGGAGATGATAAGTTTGTGATGCCACTAAGCTATCCAAGAGGAAAGAGGTTGGATAGCTCTGGCTTCAGGGGAAGTGGATATTTAGAAATTTAAGCTATAAGAAACTGGACGAGTTTACCTACAGAGCCAGACAAGAAAGAGACAGGGAGAAGACACAGAGATAATACAGACAGAGGAAGAGAGAGAGGAAGAGTCAGGAGTTAAGGTGGTCCCAGGAACAGAGGGAGACTGACTGGGAGGGGTGGCGGGCATCTGGGCAGCCCAGGAGAAAGAAGTATGGTAAGGAGGGGGTGAATCACCATCGCAAGTGCTGCTGGGAAGTCAGAAGACTGAGGACGGACTCCGCTGGATTTCTCAGCATGCAGGGCATGATACAGAAAGGATCGCTGTGAATTGTTTGGGATGAAAGCATGATTGAAGCTAGCTCAAGACTGAATGACACAAGAGGCATTAGACAATTCTTTCATGAAATTTTGCTGTAGATGGACGCAGAGAAACAGGGCAATAACTCAGGAGATTGTGGGGTCAAGATGGTTGTCATTTAGAAGATTTTCTAAGAATTGTAAATCAAAGAAATAACATGTCTGAATGCTGAAAACAAACAAAACCCCACCCCCATTCCCCCCCAAACCCCACTGTACATGAGGAATTCAGGAGAAAAAGAAGAGAATCACAGGTGTCGTGTCTTTGAGGACCTGAGGTGAGAACCCATGTGTCTTTGGGCGGCTAGTGTGGGCAGTTGCTGAGACAGCTGGTCATCGTGACGAGGAAGCCAGGCAAAGTCAAGGGTGCACGCAGAATGGGTCCTGCTGAGTGCCTGGGGGGCTCCTCTCCTCGCCTCTCCTTCCTGTTCCTTTCCTTTCCTTCCCTGTTTTATTGAGATATAATCACTATATAACTTTGGATTTGTTTTCGATGTACATTATACATGATGCAATACACAATATAATGATTTGATGAATAGTCTATGTTGCAAAATGATCCCCGTAAGTTTAGTTAACCTCTATCAGCTCACATGGCTAACGATTCCTTTTCCTAAGATGTCCTCATGTTCACAATTCTCAGGTCTACAATGCAGGGCCACTGACTACAGTGATCATGCCGGACACTATATGCCAGGGCTTTTTGTATTTTGTAACTGTAAGTTTGTACCGTTAACCACCTTCACTCATTTCCTCTCAACTTGACTTTTCATCATTATTGTGCGCTCAGTAAAACAGAAAAGGTCATTTGAAGTTGCAGGTGGGGCGCTGTTAAAGAACTGGGGAGAGAGGCAAAGGAAGAACTAATGACCTAGGAGAGTGAGAATGGTCTGGAAAATGAAGTCAAGTCACTGGGCAGTGACACCTGTGATAATTACCAGAGCCAGACTTCTTATTTTTATTTGCCAGGGATATAGGGAGGAGAAGAAGAAAATATTTCCAGCTAAGATTGTTCTATCCCTTTATCATTCTCTTAATAAGGTTTTTGTTCTATGGTAGAAGTTCAAGGTAAATCAGCACCTGATGCTTAAATTAGGACAGCTTTCTATAACTGTCCCTAAAGAATCATGAGCACCACAGACTTATTTAAACCTACTAGTTCTTGTTTTCAGTCATGTATTGGTGCTAAATATATACGAATGAATGAAATTTTAGGGAATTCTAATTCATCTCTAGGTTCTGATCCAAATTCTAATTCCCTCCTGGATGATACTTTACAGAATGTGTTAACAGTGAAAGATTCCTTCAACTTACTTTGTATGAGCTTCTAAGGACAGGTTCTTTGGGAGAGCTAGATGTCTTTTTTTTTTTTCCTTTTAATTTTATAAACAGAAAAACTAGTGTAAATAAATGACATGACTATCTCCTGGCTGCCATATATGCCACTTTATTATTACAAATTAGCTAAATGATTGACACACATGATTAATAGAATCATAGAATGTTGGTACCAAAAAGCATCTTTGAGGTCATCAAGTATGATCCATTTAATTTATAAATGATAAAACTGAAATCCAAAGAGTTGGGAAATTTGCTAGTAATTTTAAATCTGCTATGGGACTTAAAAAGCTCACTTTACAAGTAGCCTGGTGTCTCTACCAGTTATTTCAATCTATTTTTAAAGTCTTTTCATTCCTTTCTTCCTTTTCAGTTATATAACAAATTAGTATTCAATTACGTAATTTCTCACATTATTGAATTATGAATTTGTTTGCATATTAATTAAGCAATCTATACATGTCTGGTGGAGTGCTTTGCTCTATGGATGTTACCATGTGTAGAGGGTTAGTGTATCCCCCAAATTCGTGTGCACCTAGAACCTCAGACTATGACTTTATATGGAAATCAGATCTTTACACATGTATTCCAGGAAGGGATAAAGATGTGATCATACTGACTTAAGTTCTATGTACTGAGAGCATCCTGATGAGAGACAGAAAAAAACAAGGACAAACAGCACAGAGAGGAGAAGGCATGTGACAGTGGAGACAGATCGGAGGGTTAGGTCCACAAGCCAAGGAATGCTGAAAGCCAGCAAACACCAGGAACTGGGAGAGAGACATGGAACTGTTTCTTCATCAGAAACCGTGGAATAACTTGCTGACACCTTGATTTTGGACTTGCAGACTCCCGAACTGTGAAACAACAAATGTCTGGTTTTGGTCATTCAGTTTGTGGTGATGTGTAATAGGACAATTTGAAAACTAATACATTGTAGAAGGAAGTATCCAAACCCATGATCTGAAAAGCAGTAAAATAAAGGAAACGGAAAAGCAAAGCAAACCCAATTCATTCGTTTGTGGCCATTCCTGGGCACTATCTTGAAGCCTCTCCAAACACATCTCTTTTTCCTGAGTCTTGAATTAGAAACATGAATTGGATTTTGTAATTTATAACAGCACTAAAGTCTGTATTACAAAGGCCATGAGACAGAGTGTTGGGAACACTCCATGGTAAGTCCTCCAGAACTTATATTTTTTCCATGTCATTATCAAAGAATATTAATTTTATCCTGTTTATTATATGTATAGTGCCTGGAAAAGGTGGTGACATGATACGGTCATCAGAGAATTTATTTAATAAGTACCTTTTCTGCACCCATCTTTGTGCAAAGGGGTTTTACTGAGCTCATTGAGTTAGTACCTGTATTCATTTCCTATTGCTGTATAATATGTTATCACAAGCTTAGTGGCTTAAAACAACGCACATTTATTATCTCACAGTTTCCATGGGTCGGGTACATGGATGTGGCTTAGCTGGGTCCTCAACTGCACGTAGGGTATTGTCTGCTCTTCTCATCTGAGGCTCTTGTTGCTCTTTCAAGTTCTCTCAGACTATTGGCAGAATCCAGTTCCTGGAGGGTGTGGAATGGATGTCTTTGTGTTGTGTTTTAGTTTTGCTTTCTTTGTTGGCTGTCAGTCAGCTGACACCCTGAGCCCTGAAAGGTCCCAGCCCCCTTGCCCCTCCTCCCCTCCGGATGTAGTTCACAATGTGGCTGGCTGTTTCCCTCTGGGCCAGCAGGAGAGCGTCTCTGTCTCTCCTACTCACATTCTCAGACCGCATTTGCCTCTGACCCAGATTTAAAGGCCTTATGAGATTAGGTCAGGCCTACTTAAAAGTCAGCTAATTAGGGACTTTCAGTACATCTTTCTCACGGAAAGACCGTAACCCAATCGCGGGGATGAAATCCCATGACATCTAAGTCCCAGACACACTCTAGGGGAGGTGGTTATGCAGAGAGGACTCCCCAGGGGGCGGGAGCCTTGGGGACCAACTCGACAGACATCCTGTCTCCCACAGCCCTAGTAACAGTGAGCCTCTACTGATTCCTCGCCTGTGCTTTCCTAGGTCACCCGCTGGACTGGCAGGGCTTCTGGGATGGCTGGTCTAAGGCACTACCTACCCCCCAGCATTTCCCTCTCCCTTTCCCCTTCTTCCTTTTATGTTTTAAGAAGAATCAACTTCTAAATGGCCCCAGGGGCCCGACATCTTTTGTTCTCGTTTATTTGTAATAGACATAGCTCCTCCTTTCCTAGATTTTACATAAAGGTAGCAATATTTAGAGTAGAGCGTGATTTACCTGTTTTATGAATGAGGTTAAAGAGAGTGGAGGAATAGGTTTCTGAGTTCTAGTGATATATGTGCTTTTATCATTTTTTTTAAAAAAGGGATTTCCCTAGCAGCCCCGAATAGGACCTCTCCCAGCTTTCTACTGAAATGGCTGAACATTAAAAAATAAAAATAAAAAGATGAAAATTCACAGCAGCATTGGGAACCAGACCTAGGAATGAATCCAAGGGAGAGAGGCCAAGCTCTGCCGGGCTGATAGATGTGCGGTGAAGAGCTGATCTCGGTGGTCATTCATGAATCCCCGGCTCTTCTGGAAACCCCAGAGCACGCCCACCCACACCCACCCACACCCACCCACACCCACTTGCACTCACAAAGGCGGCCCAGCCCCTTCCTACTGTCTGCTCTTTGACCCTAGCTGCAGCAATGCGACCTTTTACAAAGAGGGAAGCTGCAGCACTACTGATTCCTGTGTCACCCCGAGGGCTGTTTTTCTCACCCTGTTCCCAAAGCCGGTTTGTCAAAGCACAGGAGTAAAAACGGAATTGAGGGAACGTGGGCGGGAGGGAAGGAAGAGAGGAAGAGAGAGTGTCGTGTGCAGGGGTGCGTGTGCACCGCAGGGAGGGCTGGTGGTGGCACGTCTCCTCCTGGGACTGGAACCCTCAGAAATAAAGCATCGTCCAAGGTTAGGGGTGTTGGAGTCCGGACGCGCTGGCTCCAAAAAAACACAGCGAAAGAAAACAGATTCATAAAAACGGAAGTGGACCAGAAATCATATTTGAAGCCCAGCTGAGCCATGTGTGTTTTAGAATCCCTGCCTATCAAACTGCCGCTGTGAAGAGCATCAAATCAGAACTCAAGTGCTGCCAGAATGGGGTCAAGGACAATTCACAGGCTCTGCTGTTGGTAAACAGCGGGAAGGAAATGATTTTCCGTCACCTAAACATCAGTAACCAGAAGAAAATCGACCTAGAACTTGCGAAAGGTCGTCTAGGAAAAAGAAGGGCCTGGGGGACATCATTCTAAACACTCAGAAATAAGGACACTTATGGGATAAAAATATATAAATAGCTAACAGATGTCAAAACCAAAATCAATAGACAAATGAGATTTGGAAACATTTTTTAATGCAGATAATAGGCAAAGGATAATGTTTATCACATATAAAGACTTCTTGAAAATTGACAAGAATGCGATAAACAAAACGGTGAATAAAGACGTGAGGAAGCCACTGTCGAGAGAGCAAATCCCACTGACAAACATGAAAAGATGTTTCTTCACCGGGAGTCAGAGAAATTCGAATGCAGGTAACAGTAAGCTATGACTACATCTAACGGAATGGCAGAAAATACAGAAAAAATAACACCCTTGCTGGTACACATGTAGGGTTAAGGTGCATGGTTGGCACAAATGGAAATTAGGTTTAATCCTTTCTGAAAAGATATCATTAAATAAAAAGCACCATATGCAAACATGTACATAGAATGTAAATTATAAAACAGGAAAAAAAAACCCTGATATTCATAGGTGAGAATGCGTTCATACACATCATTGTATCTGTGATTAGATGTGCATAAGAAAAATATGCAGTGAGAAATATTAAGTTTTAAATAATGTTTACCTTACAAAGAGGACAAAAATGAACGTGAGAAGTGATTTCTCTAAACAATGGGAGAAACAAAGGGAAAAAGAAACTTTGTCTAGAAAAGAAAAAGCATATGAAATATTTTGAACTTCATTTGGTTATGACAATACAATGCTGTGAATGTCCCTTATCAAGCTTTTTGAAAATTATCACTGTGTATCTAGAACTAAGCATTTTCATGTAACGATGCTGAAAAATCAATAGAGAATAAGGAAGTATTCTGAAACCTTCAGAGTTATTCCTTCTGAGAGTGAAATTCGGTCATTTTCATTTGATTTTTATACATTACACACTAAATTCGTACAGTCTTGACATTTTTTTATAATGAGACTTTTTCTAAGAAAGGATAGACATACCTGTTCACTCAGTTTTAGGTATATGATTAAAATTGGGTAAATCTGTTTCTAATAATCTCAGTTTTCGTTTAAGGAAGTAAAGTGAACTTTCTTTTAAATAATACCAAGGAATGAGTGGTTAATATACTGGTGGTTGCATTGGTAAGTTAGCAGAGAAAACCAAATGAGGATATTATGATCACACTTAAATGAAGATGTTTTAACTCTAAAAATGTTAAATCCTGACTTACGATCTTATCTTAATGGATGATCAAATTTCTGGAGTTGACACTGAATCATATCACTAACTAAATAAAAGGGACCCAATCTTTGTGGATTACTTGAACATACTCTCACTTGGAACCCTGGAGATTGATACCACTTTTGTGGAAAGAAGGACAAGACTGGAAAATTGATTACTTGAGATCTACTTGCATGCCAGGATAAACAAAGGGCTTCACCACTGGTCCTAAGTGGGAATATACCACACCTCAGTCATAAAACCTTGTGTTTTCCCAGTTCTCTTTTATGCCATCTCGTGATTTCCCCTTCCATTCCTTTTCAGAAATTGCTTTGGAATCCAAAGGGGAGACCAGACCCTTTTGAAGACATCAACTCCAATAGGGTGATAATTTATGCTTAAAAAATATATATATATGTGTAGATTTTGAGAACAGGGTAAAAGGAAAAAAAGTATAAATAAACAGCTTAATGGACAATTCAATTACATTTGAAAAGAACCATCTGTTGGGGCACCTGGGTGGCTCAGTGGGTTAAAGCCTCTGCCTTCAGCTCAGGTCATGATCTCAGGGTCCTGGGATCCAGCCCTGCATTGGGCTCTCTGCTCAGCAGGGAGCCTGCTTCCTCCTCTCTCTCTGCCTGCCTCTCTGCCTACTTGTGATCTCTGTCTGTCAAATAAATAAAATCTTAAAAGAAAAGAAAAGAACCATCTGGGTATTATTTGAATAGGATGGAAGGCAGTTTGGTATTGAGGGAAGAAACATGAAGGCTATTTTACGTTAATTGAAATGTTGACTGCGCAAATATGTGGCATAAACTCCTTGGATTATAGATGAGATCATTTTGTTTTTACTACTGAGGAAGGAGCAGGAGGCTGGCTGAGGACAAAGCAAAAGCAAAAGCTTTGCACTCCCTCTCCACCCGCTCCCCTCGGTAATGTGTGTGACATTCATCAGGCACCCCTGACTGCCATAAGCGAGAAACAAATAGTTAACTTGCAGAGATCACAATCCTGCAAGACAGGAATCTCCCAACTATCGTGATGTTAATGGCTTGCCCAAAGACAACATTGACCAAGCCTTGTAGGCTCTCTTTAGCATATGAAAACTCTGTTGAAACCCCCCTTCCTCTCCCCTTCCCCCAACCACAGGGTACAGAACCTGCCATCCCTCACAACCCGGGGCAGCAGCTCTTCCTGCCCACGAGTCCTGTCCCTGTGCTTTAATAAACCACCACTTTGCACCAAAGAGATCTCAAGAATTCTTTCTTGGTCATCGGCTCTAGATCTCAGCCCACCAAACCTCACCTAGGTTCTAGAACTTCATCACTACCATGCGAGTATTGAAGGCATGGATTAGGAAAGAGGCACTTTTATAAAAAACCAACTAACATGCAACCAGTCAAATGACTGCTTTCTTCGGTGTGTTGGCATCTGGCTCCTGAAACATGTCTGTCTCGTTGGCCTTGAAGGAGTCACCTGGACCCAAGATGTCCAGTTCACTGCTGTTTTCATCACCCTGAATTACCACTGTCCTTTTTCTGACAGCAACCTTCTTTTTGTCATATACTTTGGGGATGATACAGAATAAGCCTTTTGCAGTGTCTAAAATAAACCCTAAGCAAGCTAATATTCTCCAAGAAATGTGTCTGCTATGCATTATGATTATTTTTATTGAATAAAAGGGTCTTCCCTTTATAAAAAGAGTAGACACAATAACTACAGAAAATACCAGCAATATCTGAAAAGAAAAACTTGAACTCTAGAGCTCTATCTAGATGCACACATACAGAGAGAGAGAGAGAGAGATGAACAGAATGGAGAATTAAGAGATTTCTTACAGGGTTTGATTAGTACAGGGAACTGATGTAGAGGATTTAGAATAAATTTCGGGGTTGCAATCAGGAAAGATAGGAAGGCCCTTCAGAAGTTAGGGCTCTGAGTAACAGTGGGAGGTACTGTTATGAGCTACACTATGCTTTGGGTTTCCTGATTTCATTTCGTTTGGCTTTTAAGTAATTGACAATTAGTGAATTTTAATAGTTTTTCTTTAGCTGGCTATCTAGGATGTTAGTGTGAATGTAGCTTTCTCCTCATTATCTAGAAAGCACGGCTTCTGAATCTCTTCAAGGGAACTCCTTTTCCGAAATTTATCTTTCGCCAACTACAGCCAAATATTTCATTACAGAATTGATTTTATTTTCTCCTCCATGGACACATCCCATAGATACTACCCACCCAGCATGTCACCTGTTAAATAGTTCTATAAATCATTCTCCCCCTCAGTTGCCTTGCCACCATCCGAGAGAAACCTGGGGTAATTGATCTTGATGCAGTCTTTCCAGAAGATCTATTTCACCATCCAAAAGGGACTTTTCAACTGTCCCACTAAATTCTCTCAACAGTTTTCCAGTGATGTATGGTAACATGCTTCTCCAAGGGGAAAAAGATCTTTGACAGTTTTCACTTTGGAAGAAAGAAATCTGTGACAAAGTAGCTACAACCTCTTCTATGCTTTTCTTAAGTCCATCTCTGGAACTCATCAGCATCATGGATTTATCTGTGAGTTTCTTGAAGGGGTTCTTGTATCCCCCTGCCCGTTGTAGACCAATCGTTAATGAGCACGTTTTTAGGCCACTAACCGATTTCCCTCAGGTCTGGCTTTCTGAATCTTGTCATGGGCAAGCACTTCATTTCATGGTTGTCCTAAAAATAATGTTAGGTGGGGCACCTGGGCGGCTCAGTGGGTTGAAGCCTCTACATTTGGCTCAGGTCATGATCCTGGGGTCCTGGGATCAAGCCCTGCATCCGGCTCTCTGCTCAGCAGGGAGCCTGCTTCTTCCTCTCTCTCTGCCTGCCTCTCTGCCTACTTGTGATCTCTGTCTGTCAAATAAATAAATAAAATCTTTTTTAAAAAAAAATAATGTTAGGGACATCATCAGTTTTGCAATTTTTTTTAACTTTGAAGCAAAATTGGTACTATGGACTTAACACTCGAACCTTGGATTTTTCAATAAGCAATTTCACATGGAGTTGACAGCCAGATCTAACACCTAGGGCATAATCCGGATGATGGGAGGAGTGGAAGAGAGTTGCTAAATTCTATCTTCATATCATCTGCTCGAACACTTTGTTGGAAGATCACCAATGTCCTTGAGATCTGAGAACCTCAGAAAAGGCAAATCCTTATTATTCAGAAAAAAAAAAAAAAAAAACCAGCATGATGGGGCATTTATTCATCCAGGTTTCTAATGTGTTCATTTTTCTCTTGTTACTGTAACATGAACCTAAAACTATTAAGCGCTCTTTAAAAAAAGAATCCCCCCCCCCCCCATCAGCATGCTACATGAGAAGCAAATCAAAGTCAGGTCCTGGGGTTAGAAAATAGTTTTAAAAGGTTTGTTAAGAATCTCTAATTGCATCATTGACATCATACTGCTTTTTAAAAACAATCAGAGAAAATTAAGAATAATGAGTCAGAAACTTGAGCATTACATTTTCCTAATAAGAACTATATTTTTAAAATAAAGAAAAAGCCTCTCTGAGGGATAGATCCCAAACAGAATATAATTAGTTTCATCTGTGAGCTGAAGATAAAATATATTTGGGATTTGAGTGCAATAATCTGAATTTTTATAACCTGAAGATTACAATACTGTTAGCCTGTATCACTTTTGGAGATCAAAACTTTGGGAACTTCACAATGGAAAACCTTAAGAATCTTTGTGGAGATCCTTTGAAATGAAGAATCATTTTGAGTTAGATGACTTCTGCGGTCCTAGTTAAATATTTAGTTATTCTCTGCTTTAAAAGGATTTTCTTTAATCACTATATGATTGTATACAATTGGAACAATTTTTATTAATTTTTTGGTATATCTCGCAAAAATAAAACATACATTACTAGTATAGTATGAGTTTTGCTTTGATGTCTAAATTTTTTACTATCCTGTAATACAGAAGTTTTAAAACATAGCTGGCATAATTGTGAAATTATGATTTGATCTCCGGAGAATAGTTCTCTCTGTGCTAAGGAAATGACAGGGCTGAGTCAACTTTAGGCGAAGTGTACACATAGGTGATATTCTTACTGCACTAGGAAATATTCTGTCCCAGTGTACAATTGTTAGGAAAAACTTTGTGGGGCAGTCCCCATCTCCTTTGAATGAAAGTGTTTTTAGAGCAAACTATAGCCCATGTGCCGAACCTGGGGCTTCCTGTTTTTTAATGCTTAAGAATGATATTTACAGATGAACATTTGTTATATATTTGACAGTAAGTAACACTAACTTTAAACTTCAATTACCTAGGGATGCCCGAGTGTCTCAGTCTGGTGTCTGCCTTCAGCTCAGATCATGATCCCAGGGTCCTGGGTTTGAGTCTGGTATTTGGCTTCTTGTTCAGTGAGGAGCTTGCTTCTCTCTCTGCCTGCTGCTCCCCCGATTGTGTGCTTTGTTTCTCTTTTTCTGACAAATAAATGAAATCTTAAAAAAAAAAAAAACTTCAATTACCTAAAACTAATACAACACTATATGTTGACTATACTGAAATTAAAATAAAAAACTTAAAATGTTTAAAAGAAATTTTATCCCCCTGCCTCAAATGAATTCCCTTCCTCTTACCAGTAAACTTGTCTTATAAAATGAGTATTCTCAATTATTGTATTTTGAATTCATCAACACAAATCTGTCAGTTACTTTATCTCTTGATATATAAGTATCTACATAGTAGCTCCAATTTTATCTGTTGGTCACAAGATTAAAATATTTGCTATTTAGCTCTTTACAGAAATAGTATACCTACTTCTGTTTGGAACAATATAAAAATCTGGGGTGCCTGGGTGACACAGTTGTTGGGTGTCTGCCTTTGGCTTGGGTCATGATCCCAGGGTCCTGGGATCAAGCACCACATTGGGCTCCCTGCCCAGCCAGAAGCCTGCTTCTCCCTCTCCCCCTTCCCCTGCTGTGTTCCTTCTCTCGCTGTGTCTCTCTCTATGTCAAATAAATCAATAAAAGTCTTAAAAAAAAGAAGAACAATATGAAAATCTATAAAGGAGGAAAAGGAAGGTTTTTGCAAAGTGGTGAAGAACAGAAACTTTATATTCAAATAGGGCTTGTTTGGACATTTATTACATCTATGAGCCTGGACAAGTCACTTATACTCTCTAAACTGCAATAATTCATCTACAAAATGAAGTTTGTAATGTTACAAATAAATTTAATAATAAGATACCTACTTCTTCATAAGGTTGTTACAAAGATTAAATTGACAGGCTCATAGATGGAAACAGTTCTCTACTGTAGTGAAACAAATGTTCAGATGTTCAACCTGGTTTTAAATGGAAATTCAGCCCTTGGCAACTTCCATGACCTTTATAAACACACAAACCAAAACATAATCATAGAAGGCACACCCACTCCCAAAAGCTTCAAGGAAGAGTTTGAAGAGTAAGGCTTCTCTGTTCAGAGTTTTTTGTTTTTTACTTGTTTTTGTCTTATTTTTCCCTTGGTGATGACTAGGGCTTAGGTTGATCAGTCCATTGTGATCAGTTGCATTCTGTGAAAAATTGGAAGCTTAGATAAATGGGAACCTAACAAGGAAGAGATTTCTTGGAAGGGACCCCAGATTTTTTGGACCCAGTTCAGGGCACTTGTTCTAGAAGCTTGCTCCGTTTACCCACATATACCCAGGAAGTGCCAGATGAGTTTTCCCAGTAAAAGAGGTCCCAAGTTCCTGTTGCCCAGTTGGAAGGCATGATAGCCCATGAATCCACTAGCTTTCATGTAACATGACTGAGAACCCCCCTCACCTGCATCCTGGACTTACCTCCCATTGACCTTCTAGTCTACATGTTTTCCTTCACCAGGGCTGCATAGCTGACTGCCCAGCAAGGGGGTTATGGACTTTGTACGAAGAACTAACACAGATCCCATTCACAACTACATCATTAGGATTCTTTTCCAATTGTCAAAGGAAACTTTATGCCCATGGAGGGCTGCCATCACCTTGAGGACTGGAAGGGGGGTATCCACTGCTGGTGCTCAGTGTCAGAAGTACCCAATCGAACATATGTAGCTCCTGGAAATGGGTGCCTTTCCTCTGTCTTCAAAAAGGCAAAAGGAAGGATAGATAAGTGATCTGCCTCACTGCAGTACCATCTTGTGCATTCTGCAGCCCTAAGGAAAGGTTTCAAAGCAAGACCTCCTTGGTCACGGAATGATTCTGTAGCATAAAAGATTAACGGAATAGAGTATGCTAAATTATAAATGTTTTAACTTTATGATTCATCAGCACCTAGGAACTTGTAATAACACCTACCAGAGAAAGGTTTCCATTTACAATTAAGTAATTTTTTGGTCTGTGGAAAATAAAATGAGCCACACAGCACAAATTGCCTGAAATATTTCACATTGGCATTCCCTAACATCACAGGATACTGTATCTTCTTAAATGTAAAGAAGATTGAAGATGTGGTTGATATGCTTTATGGTGTCTGTATTTTTCATAGATGAATAACTTCCTTTTTATGAATATTCCAAAAGCAAATGAGAAATCTATTTGCATACCTCATTAATGATCCCTTTTTAGCAAGAGCATGTTCCTAGTTTCATATATCCATAAACATGTCTTTTCATCATCTGAATGAAAAATAATATATTTTCTGCCAGAATTTCTACTTGAGTACTGGTGTTTGAAAAACATGAATTATACTATAGATTTTGATATTTAAGAATAAATTATAATATCAATATTACCTGCAGTGTATTCATAGCACACTGGACTCCAATTTTCTTGTCTTAGTCCTTATATTTCCAACCATTTGAACATCATTCTCTTGAGCTTTATTATTGTTTATGTCTTCTTATGTGAATGTGGGAGAAATGTGATGTTAATGTTTAATTTTCGGATATTTGATAAAATCTCATTTTTCATAAATATCATTTATATTTGTGGATAAGGGTTTTTCTTTAAGTATTTTTGCCTATGTATAATTTTCTTTTTTTATGATATATCATAATTGAGCAAAACTAGGATACACTAATGTCTCAGCTGCTATTTTGAAGGGACACACTCCTACTTAGAAAGATTAGAAGAGTAATTGAAAGCACTTGTGAACTTAGATGAAATGAGATTCTTTATGTGCAGAAGACTAGTAAAAATTGTATGAAGGGAATGGATGTGACTTCACTTTTCTCCACATATTTATTTGAAGGATATTTATTGAATGGCCACTATGTGTCAGGAATTCTAGAAGCACCAAAAATTGATAAGTGAATAAGGCAGCTCAGCCCTCATGAATTCAAAAGAAATAAATTCAGTAACTAAGATAGTAATGTGTTATCATAGAGGTATGCATATGGAGTAGGGAAGCACATAAAGGAATGTTGATTTTATGATCAAAGAAGCTTCTCAGAAGAGACGTTGTATGAACTGAGCTTTCTAAAGTAAGGTGTTCCCCAGCAGAGGAAGGTCATTTCTTCAGGAGCCTAGGTGGAGATCCAGAGGGCAGACTGTTTTTAGGACTTCTTATTTGGAATAGCAAGCAATGAATCTGTAGGTATAGGCTGGAAACTAGAGAGTTCGCATTTATCTTGAAAAGCAGGAGGGGTGCCTGGATGGCTCAGCCAAACATCTGCCTTTGGCTCAGGGGCTCAGGTCATGATCCCAGGATCAAGCCCCACATGGGGCTCTCTGCTCAGCAGGGAGCCTGCTTCTCTCTCTCCCTCTGCCTGCTGCTCTCCCTGCTTGTGTTCTCCATCAAATAAATAAATAAAATCTTTTTTAAAAATGCAGGACAATTTTTGAAGTCCAACAATGGGATAACTACATTGAGATTTGTTTCAATTTTACATCCTTGGAGTTCTTTTATTCATTCTGGTTATATGCAGTATGAATGAGCTCCCCCAACCCTGTTTTTTCAAAATAAGAACAATTGGACATCCAGAGTTAAGTGACTTAGCCCATAGGTGGTTAAACAGCACTGGAAGCGAGAATTTTTCACTTTTTAGATAACTGTCCTGCACAATTGAACATGAGACCTTTGCCTGGACTATGTTTCACTTTCCAAGATAATAGCTAATAGTTCAATGAGGTACTTCAATAAGCCAGCACAGTCACAAAATGCACAGGTCCAAATGAATTTACATATAAATGTGTTAAACATGGAGTCTAAACCGAAAACACACATTATGCGTCATCTGCTCAGAAAGACCCTGTCGACTCCTTACAGGTGATCATCAATCAGATACGTCGGCTCCAAGTGGCAGCTATCCCCATCTGGAGTGCAGAAAATCACCACGAAAATGCTGCATAGTACCAGTGATCCCGTTCGGCTGTGCTGTTAGGAATCTGTAACTTTTAGATGCTGCTCAATAGCAACACCTTTTTAGGCAGTATTAATTCAACAGACATCTTCTATCAGAAATGTGAGGTCATTGACGGAATGGATAGAGTATCAATTCAATTAATCCAAATACACAAAAATGCTTAGGTCCGCCTTTAGCTAACAGTGCGTTAAGCTAATTCTAAAACACTCTGCTCGAGACTTAGCCCTAGACAGAATGTATTCTATTACTTCGAAGAGCAGTCAGGAAAGAAGTCCTAATACTAGACCACAGACAGGTATGTTAGGGGGATAAATACAAACAATATAAATTACAGTGTTAATTTCAACTGGAGAGATTGAGTGACGTTGTCATTGGAGGAAAGGGGATAAGACTCCTCTTTATTCATCCTTTCAAAGGCACTCCCTTCCCTCCCTGCCCGTCCTTTCATTTCTTACTCTTTCTTTTTGTGTTAGATAATACTGAAGTTCCCACCCTCCCCTTGCTTTTCCCTCTCTCCCACCCCACCTCCCTGAAGCTGATGCATATTTGTCTTGTATTTCTCATGTGTACAACATACCCAAATAAGGTTATTATTGCTATGCAGATTTTTGTCTCTATATTTTTATTAAAATATCTTATTATGTTTTATTAAACTAATATTAGTTTCAGGTGTACAATACAATGATTCAATAATTCTATAAATTACTTAGTGCTCATCATGATAAATGTATTCATAATCCCCTTTACTGGCTATCCCAATACATTTATTATTATTATGCACATTTATGTCCATAAATGCTATGATACTATTTTATTCTTCTGCATTTTTCTCTTTAATTCAATATTTTAAAATAATCATTATGGACTGCTATATTTTATATATATATATATAGATTTATATATGTATCTATATCTATCTATCTATCTATCTATCTATATCTTTATAAATGTTAGGGGAAACTGAGCTTAATCATCCTTTTCCTACTACATTTTTGCTATTAGCCATAGTGATGTGGTAGCTATGTGGTATCTGTCTCAGATATTTTTGCATAAATATGACATTTTCTCCAAAGGGACATCATGGCTAGAGCTAATTCATGAGACGCATTTGTGGAAATCAGTAGGCATCTTTTCTGGAGGCCAGAAACCCCACATCAGGGAACATGACTTGGTGTACAAAGCAGAAGATGAGTTTGGCCCTCCATGTTACCATTCAGCTAAGCCCTTTTATCTAAGACACAAGTTGGTGGCTCCAGCAGATCCTACAAATAAAATCACCTGGTGATAGGGAATGAAATCTACAACTTCACTTGGTGTTACAAACATGCTGAAGAGGAATTTAGTATCAGTTACACTTTCTTTAGGAGGATTTCATAGCTTTTAATTTCCCACATCCTTTTGAAACCTCTGTATTGTCATTTTTTTTTTTTTGGTCCATTTGATGGAAGTGAAGTTGTATATTATTGCCATAACAGATCATTCCCAAGACACTTGTGAAGCTAAGTCTGTTCACGGATATGCCCAGATTTTGTCTTGTTTTTGTCTTTCTGATGGGGCTCTTTTCCTTCCCATACACGAGTTTTAAATGTTCACATACACATGTTTATCAGAAATTGTGTGATTTATCCTTATTACATAGGCTACCCACCATAATCACTTGCTGCCTGGAGAAAGTCAATTCTGGCCACCTGCCAAGGGACAACCTCTGCCTAGGAGCTACCATGCCATGTTCAATACCAATTTCCATGTCAGTGTCTCATTCAAATTGTATGAGCTCATGCAGGTTTCACAGTCATCATAACCTATATGGTAATCATTTTCAGCTCAATAATCACTTCAGTAGTGATAAAATACCTAGCTAGCTACCTGTGCAAAAATGAAACATGCCAGGGCAAACCAAAGATAAATAACAGATGAATTAAATTTTAAATGTAAAATTTCAATTATGAAGGTGATGGAGGAAAATATAGGTGAATATTTTCATAATCTTTGGGGCTCAGAAATTTTTAATCAAATTTTAGAGGTAACTGGCAGATCATAAATTAATCATGTTTAGGTTTGAATTCATAAATGAAACCTTTCATACGACACAGCACCATAAAAATGAAAATAAAAGAAAAAGATGATAAATTTTCTGAGACAGCTACACAACACAAAGCACTAATATTTTCATCATACAAAAATATTTACAAACTGAAAGAAAATACTTACATGTCAGTAGAAATATTAATAATGCATAAAACAAGCTGTTACTAAAGAAGAAATATAAGCTATTGTTATTCACTTAACTTATCTTAGGGAAATTGCACATAAAAACTGAGGTGTTAATATTTTGCTTACCAGTTTAGGAAAAAATAAGGATTAACAAGATTATAGAAAGTATGACATTTAATAAGGTGATTTTATAAAACTCTAATACAATTTATATCATACTGCAAACATTCACTTAACAGTAATTAATATTTGTTGATAATGCTGGATGAGGATACAAATAAAATGGAACAACTATATGTAGTACTGTTGGGGATATAAATTATTAAAATTTATGTTTTAAAATTTAATTCTGACTGCCGTGTAGAGTGGGTTGCTAGAGTTATATGCAAGGTTGACTGTATCAAGAACTTGCATCAAACCAATGTTTATGCTAGACTCAAATTGGAAAGAACTCAGATTGTGTTATGATTAGGGAATGTGGTTAAATTGCTATATAGCAAGGCAATGGGATTCTAGAAGCTGTTATAAATGACACTGTACATCAAAAATCTCCATGATACATTTTTGAGTTGGAAACGCTGCTTACCGAAGAGTATGAGTTGTTTATCTCATTTATAAAATAATTTATTATACTTAAAAATATTCAAATATAGTTAAAATTAATATGCATGTTGGGTCATGTTTATTTATGTAATATGATTAATGTTTAATGCATAATATGGGGCACCTGGGTGGCTCATTCGGATAAGTGTCTGCCTTCAGCTCAGATCGTGATCCTAGAGTCTTGGGATTGAGCCCCACGTTGGGCTCCCTGCTTAGCGAGGAGCCTGCTTCTTCCCCTGCCCCTCCCCCTACTTGTGTTCTCTGTCTCAAATAAAATCTTAAAAAAGTAAATGCATAACATAGAAATGTATTTAAATAAAAATGAAATCTATACATATATATTCACATATAAAATCTTCAGTGAGTTAGCTTCATATAGTAAAATGCAGAAAGAAAACTGCTTTGTTTTTCTCCAACCACTGTTTCAATCCCATTCTATCAGCTATTCAGTGGCTTTGGAGGACATTTTTGACAGACATTTTTGTGCTCCGTTCTGGTTTACGCCAGCAAATAGGTGGCACAGTCATCTGTGAAATAAAAAGGGGTTTAATATGGTGGGATTACATGGGTTCCTGGGTGGTTTAGTCGGTTAAGTGACTGACTCTTGATTTAGTCTCAGGTCATGATCTCAGGGTCATGAGATTGAGTCCCAGGCCGGACTCCATGCTCAGCGCTGAGGCTGCTTGTTCCTCTCCCTTTGTGCTTTCCCCGGCTCACACTCTCACTCTCAATCTTTCTCCCTCGAATAAATAAAATCTTTAAGGAAAAAATGAGGTGGGATTACAGAGTTAATTGTAAGAGGAAGGAAGCCAAGAAGAGATAGTGAAACCCTCGGAGACTGCCAATGGTGGACACTAATAAAAGTGGTATGCCTTCAGAGTTAAGGTTGGGGATTTGTTATTTGAGCTCTGGAAACAAGAAACTGTAGCTATGGGACTATGCGAGGTTGTCACCATGCGTAAGAAACATAAACATGACCCAACAACCCCACGTAAAGTGTGTAAGCGTAGTAAATGGCTTGAATTCTCTTTCTTCCTTCTCTCTGATGTCCTGCTGGTGTAGGGCTCCAGTTGGATGGACACGATCAGAAACCAAAGGCGGGGGGGGTGGCGGGCGAGCAAGGAGATGCCATGTGCAGGGGTCGGCATTCTGGGCAAGGAACAAGGCAGAAAAGAATAAAGAATAGATCAGGATGTGCAAACATAGAAAAGCCAGCGTAATGCAGCTTTTTGGTAAATTTCAGGCCATAAAATAGTATCGTTTTCAAATTTAAAAGTCCAGTCCAGGCTACACAAAAACTTGAAACTTACATTTAGTTTAAGGGGACTCCCTTTTCACTCCTAGAGGCCAGACCGGCAGTGACCGTCACATTGATAGCCTTTCTGTTTCCTCCTCCCTTACCCACAGTATTGTCTCTAGCTTCTGCCATGATAGGGCAGGTCCTGGGGGCTATGAATGGAAGAAAATAGGACACAGAACTTTTTTTTTTTTTCCCCCTCAATTTTGTTTCTTGTCCTTACTTGACTGATAAATGCGGTCAGGGCAAACCTCCAGAATGATCATTCATTTATGGGCTGTTTGTGGGACTACTGGAGATGGTCACATTGTGAGCTGTGCCCTTTTGCATGGATTCTGCACTCTCCTGCTGCTGTTTTGAGATATCCTGCAGCTTCTGTCCTTTGATGATGTCAGAATGTTAGTGGTTTTCCATATAGGTCACCCATCAGAGTCCTCTTTTCAATTTTACCACCGTAAGATATAGAAAATTGATAGTAATGCAAATGACACATGCTTATAGAAATGCAGACCGTGTCCAGTGAAGTGCTGTTGGTTATTTTCTACAGACTGTTGCCAGTTTTGGGTCTCTTAAGCAAATTAATTTCAACATTTTTCATGGGTTTATATGTTTGCCTGTTCTTTAGATTCTTTTTTATACCAGTTGGGACAGCTTACAGATTCCCTCAATAGCAAATGCACTAAAATCTTTGATACATGTTTATTTTACATAGAAGCCATGGTTTTACTTTTCTTTTTTGAATATTCTTTGTCCGTATGTTATGACCTTTATTTCCCAGCCTCTCCTTGCTCCAGTAGCAAGCTCTAGCTGGTGAGGTCCCTTCCAGATGACTTACTTATCCATGTAGGACATTTCAAAAGCTCTTTTATTTTTTTTTTTAATCTCTTATATTTTGATGCAAGTCCTTTATCTTGGGTTCCTCTTAATTGGCTTAAGGATATTAGGAAAATGGTCCTTCTCCCTTCTCTCATGGAGGGAAAAGGAAACACTGTAGGCCTGTTTATAGTTTAGAAATTTTAGAAATTCCTACGATCACCACACCTCGGTCCCCTTCCCCAGGGATTTAGTCCTCCCTTTGACTGGTTTTTGGGAATGGTGGTCAATGTTGCAGACTGAATTCCCTGAGAAACAGGCTCTCTGGTAGGAAGACTACCCTGCAAGCCTGCTGGGACTGCTTTCAACAAGTAGGCTAGAGTGAAGGGAGCAGGATTTGGGACAGAGAAGGGCTTAGCTATGATGCAGCCACAGCAAAAGCCTCAACAGATTCTGTGGAGAGTCTCCAAGCTGAGAAGGCCATTTAGATTTATCTCAGTTTGATGCAAGAAGGCCCAAAATACAACTGACAGAATGGGAGAAGATATTTGCAAATGACATATCAGATAAAGAGCTAGTATCCAAAATCTATAAAGAACTTAGCAAACTCAACACCCAAAGAACAAATAATCCTCAAGAAATGGGCAGAAGACACGAATAGACATTTCTGCAAAGACATCCAGATGGCCAACAGACACACGAAAAAGTGATCCACATCACTCAGCATCAGGGAAATACAAATCAAAACCACAATGAGATATCACCTCACACCAGTCAGAATGGCTAAAATTAACAAGTCAGGAAATGACAGATGCTGGTGAGGATGCGGAGAAAGGGGAACCCTCCTACAGTGTTGGTGGGAATGCAAGCTGGTGCAACCACTCTCGAAAACAGCATGGAGGTTCCTCAAAATGTTGAAAATAGAGCTACCCTATGACCCAGCAATTGCACTACTGGGTATTTACCGTAAAGATACAAACATAGTGATTCGAAGGGGCACGTGCACCTGAATGTTTATAGCAGCAATGTCCACAATAACCAAACTATGGAAAGAACCTAGATGTCCATCAACAGATGAATGGATCAAGAAGAAGTGGTATATATACACAATGGAATACTATGCAGCCATCAAAAGAAATGAAATCTTGCATTTGCCACGATGTGGATGGAACTAGAGGGCATCATGCTTAGCGAAATAAGTCATTCAGAGAAAGAACTCTCATATGATCTCCCTCATATGAGGAAGTGGTGATGCAACATGGGGGGTTAAGAGGGTAGGAGAAGAATAAATGAAACAAGACAGGATTGGGAGGGAGACAAACCATAAGTGACACTTAATCTCACAAAACAAACTGAGGGTTGCTGGGGGGGGGGGGGGGGGGAGAAGGGGGTGGTGTTATGGACATTGGGGAGGGTATGTGCTTTGGTGAGTGCTATGAAGTGTGTAAACCTGGCGATTCACAGACCTGTACCCCTGGGAATAAAAATATATGTTTATTAAAAAAATTAATTAATAAAAAAAAAAAAAGAAGGCTCGTCATTCTAAATCCTTCATCAGCCAGTGATTCGATAGGGGTTGCCTCTGGGAAGGAGGGTGACATCAACTTTGTTTAGCCAAGTACAAATTGTGGGGAGTCACTCAGGTGGCCAAAACCCAGAATTTGTTGAATTAAGTGTTTTGGTCTTGGAATGGGCATCTCCTCAGGGGTGGGGAGGGAGCATATCTTCTCCTGAATCCTGGGGCAATATGCTTAACAGCTGGTTAATGTGTTACAGTCAATGTGGAGGCACTTGGTCTATGTTCTCAGTATCCTTGGGACTTTACTCCGTAAGTATCAAATGACAGGAAGTGCCCCACTGAACATGCAACAGCAAGTAGTATACATACATAGGTTATTATGCACGTAATTTTTCAAAGCATATAGACATATTTGAAAAGATGGCTTTAAAATATTACCACTGTATATCTCTAGTGGTAAAATTTTAGGAAGTCCCTTTTTTCTTGAATTCTTTTTAATAAATTTTTTAAAAGAATTTTTATGTACTTAACAGAGAGAGCAAGAGCATAAATAGGCAGAGTAGCAGGCAGAGGGAGAAGCAGGCTCCCCACTGAGCAAGGAGCCAGATGTGAGGCTAGATCCCGATCCCATGACTCCGGGATCATGATCTGTGCTGAAGGCCGTCAATTAACCAAATGAGCCACCCAGACAGCGCTTCTTGAATTTTTTTTGTACATACTCTTGAATTTCTTAAATTCTCTAAATAAAAAACTCAGGACATAAAGGCAATGAGTTAAAAAAATAAATAAGCAAGCAGACAAACACACAAAAATAAACCCAGAGTCCACTTTAGTTCATGACAGAACTTACTGAAGGATATTCAATAGTTCTTGGCTTCAGGGTGAAGACATCCCCACCACTGCTTCTGGGTAAAGACACCAGAAGTTGAATTACAGACACTGGCCCAGGATGCCATGACTTCTGTTGCCGAAGGGAGGCCTCTGCCACCATATTTGCTTGAAAATCAATTCTACACGGAAACAAGGCTGCAAAGCAGTTTTGCAAGGGTGTGTTTGATTCATGATGTCTATATTACCTATCCACACCCTTGTTTCTGGTCTCTATTTTCAAGGCACAAGATTTATAAGGCAGAGGAGTCTCCAAAACAGAGAGTATTTGAAAGGTGCTTAGTAGAGAGAAAACATAACAAGTGACCACTACCATGTGCACTCTCAATATAATTGGAAAAAAAGTCATCTTTAATTAGAAAAAATAAAACTTGTGGCACCCGGGTGGCTCAGATGGTTAAGCGTCTGCCTTCAGCTCAGGCCATAATCGCGGGGTTCTAGGATCAAGCCCCATATACGGCTCCCTGCTCAGTGGGGAGCCTACTTCTCCTCCCTCTATCTCTCTGCCTACTTGTGCCCTCTCTTTCTCTATCAATAAATAAAATCTTTGAAAAAAGAGAAAAGATAAAACTTGTTAATACTCATTTCTAGACTTCTAATGACCTTCCTATAAACCTGTTGCTCATTTTTCAAAAGTGATTTTTATTTTTTAATTTTTATTTTTTCATCTTTTTAAAAGATTTTATTTATTTGACAGAGAGCAAGAGGGCACAAACAAGGGGAGTGGCAAGCAGAGGGAGAGGATGACCCTGGGATCATGACCTGAGCTGAAGGTAGAGAGTTAACTGAGCCACCCAGGTGCTTTGTCAAAGTGATTTTAAAATACATTCAAAATAGGAGTAACTAGTAAAACCAGCCCGTGTTTACAGTTCCGCTTCATGTTCTAGAAGACCAATTTTTCCTTATTTGGAAAACAGGAAAGATGATATTTGTTATGAAAGTTCATTGTTTGTATTCTAGCAAATGATGAAAGGCCAGACTTGTAGGAGTCATTGGTTAAGCAGTAGTTGAGAATCATTCCTGTTATTGACATCATTGTTGTCATTGCCCTATAGAGAGAAGTGGGGTCGGCGGGATCAGTTTTCAGGTTGATTCCGTATCTCTGGTAATTATATTACCTCATACATTTTTAATGCAGGAGAAGAGTGTTGACTATTTTCCTGGAGATAACGAAATAGATTTTCCTATTCCTAGCCCCTGTGCATATGAATATATATTGTTATTCTTCTAAGTCACTCTGTTCTTCAGCTTCCCCAGAGTGGTGTCAGATCTATGCATTTTCCCTGTCAGTGGCTATTCTGTTCTTTGTTCATGATACACTTACTCATAGTTATCCTTGCAATAATTGTTAGCGTTCTTTTCCCCGAACAATAGCATCTCAATCATGAAGCACTTAGTATACAATTAGAAGAAGATAGTGCCCTTGAGTAAAATCTCTAAACTAATTATTTTTTTTTGAAAGGCTTAGAACGAAAACTTCCAGAGATCGTACATCATGAAAAAGGTTTTAGGGAGGCTTTTGTAGGACAGAGTATTCCTCTATTATATTCATCAAAGATGCCTCACTCTGTTTCAGTCAGAAACCCATGTTCATCAAGGAACTTTAGAGAAAAGATAACATATTTGAGATGTATCTTTACTTGAAATCTTTGGTATTAATTAATGCAAATCATATTTTGGCAGTAGCTAAAATGAACCAAAAAGAGGGCTTTAAAAATTAAGAATTACATCTTGCTTTTTCCCCCTTGTAACATTTAAACACCTTGTACTACAACTATGAGATTGTTTTCCCTTCCCTACACCATAAGCTTTAGGAGGACAGACCTAGGTCTCCCTCACAGACTTACCCCAGTCTCTTAGCTCTTAAGAGTGTAGCGTGGACTTTCGAAGTGTTTGAGATGTTGCACTGAATTGAAAAGAAATTATTTTCCAAGTCTGTGGGAATCATTATAGATGTTATTTGTAAGCATCTTCTGGTATTTCTTCACTCATACTTTAACAATCCTTCCTCAGCTGTCATCTGTTACCAGAAGGTAACCAAGGATTGGAAATGCAGATAAAATGCTATTTTATGAATATCTTCCTCCTAGTTCTCCCCATCTCTTTGGGAACATTTTATTATTTTCAGGGATAGCAAGTCACCTCAGGATACCTCCACAGGAAAATGAGTTCTGTGCTCTCCCAGGCTGGGGTTTTCTTCTATATAATGAGACCATTAGGAGCTTACAAGAGGCATAACAGAATCAAAACATGCAGTTTATTTTCATTGGCTAAACCAGCATAACCAAGGCCTACAACCGGTCTGCAATACCCCAAAATGTACTGATTGCTCTCGTAGGATCAGCATGATTGATATTTTTGTGAGTTGGAGTCAATTCAACATTACACGTACAACAGACTAAAATATTTCCCTTTTACTATGTTTTAAGGAGTGGAAATAAAATGGGTAGAATTTTAGACGGTACATATGAAATCGAGCATATACCTGGCTTTGCCTTTGGCATGTGTCATGTTGGTGAAAATCACAAATTCCATGTGTCTTGGGGGAAAAACAAAGTAACTCCAAAGATCATATAGTGGGCAATATTTCTTCCACCACCTGATGCAAGATTTTTAGATATACAATGTGTAGCAAATTCACTGAGGTCACATTTTTTTAGGATTTCCACTGCCTATATATGGTTTTTTGATTATAGGAGCATCTATGTTTCATACATGAAATATAAGTATAGCAATTTTAAAATTTTACTATAAACAGAAATCTTGACATGTTTTCACACCTGACCGGAAGGACATCCCATGTGTACGTTTCATATAATGCAGGATACAGGCCCTAATATTCTCATCAAGCCCATCTGAATGAGGTTTTGTCTCATAATTGGCCATAACCATAAGCAAGGCAACATTCTTTCACATAAACATAGAGACACTAAAACGGAAGACTTCTTACATTAGGACTTCAGGCAAATGTCATGCTGAATGTTAATGAATTGGAACTTGGAGAAAAAAAGCAAAACAAAACTCTAATTTTACATGAGAGAAGAAGATTTGATCACTAAGAAAATAAGTCTCCATTGTACTGGAAAACACAAAAACTTGTGTCTTAGTGGGGTAATGTGTGGCAAATAGAAAGGGGAATTTCAGTTATGAAACATTCAAGCTGTTTAAAAACTCATATATTTGGAGTAGTTTGCAGTAATGTCTATGTTTTACTTATTTTAACATTTCTTTCTCTTGCTGGAATTTCAACAGTTCTTGGATACATTTATCACATCCTATTGACATCAACTATTTAAAAAAAAAAAGTCAGAAAACATATCTCAGTTGTACCTCATGCGACAAGTGAAACTACAAGCTCACGTGTGAGAGCCGTCTGACTGGCACCTCATGTGTTCCACTTGGTGAGAGAGTTCACTAACGCTTGGATCCTGGAGGCAGTTAGGATGGAGTAAATGAAATATATTTTCAAATTTCTTGTGGATATTCTTTGTTTCCCCCCCAAATTAGGAGGCCTCTATTTAAAAATCTTGCTGTTTTGTATTCTGAATTTCTCACTTATCTGTTGGTTTCTTAGAACTGATAGTGCTTTTAAGAACAGATTTAGTGTAGTATTCTCCCAAAATGCTATAATGACGGCTAGTTTCTTGGGATCCAACATTGTGCTCTACCTCCATGAAGTGCCATGTCTTTTTCATGAACCAGTGGTTTACAACTTATGGCAATTAGTTTTTATTAATGCTTCATTATTTAAATTGTATTATTTACAATGTATTTATTAATTATCTGTCACTCATGAATTATAGTATTATGTTATATTTATATAATCAGCAGTAAAATTAGGATTATCATCAACATTTTAAAATATTTTAGATTTTGGGTAGATCTCTTTCAGTGAATTGTAATGACCAAAATTTAAGTAAATGTAAGAGAAAAATTCACTATGCAATTATTTTTCAGAATTCTTGGTCTCTTAAATATTATTAAAAATAGAGGATACTGATTGAACCACTGAGGAACAGCTGTACACATGAGATTAGGTTACTGATAAAGGGCTACATCGTAGTAAGGTAAAAGAGAAGCAAACTGCTGGGTTGTCTTTGTGGGATGTTGGTGCTTGAACCCAGGGTTACAGTCAGAAATACATCCTGGTTGAGAATTTGCAAATATGGAACAATGTGATCAGTTTAGGGACTCCTGGTTATCTGGGCATAGGTGAATACAAAGGAAGAGTCCATTGGGGCAGAATGCAGAAAAGGAATGCAACAATTCGCTTTTAATAAATGTATTTTCTGCATCCCAGTGATTATGGAGTCTGTCAGAATATGGTAGGTAGAGGTTTTTCAGGCATTCAGCTACCCTTGAAACCATCACAAAACACTGAGAAGACATTTAGCAGAAAAGATTGGGGAAAGGATTGAGAGAGCTCTTGAAGAAGAAAATATGAGTATCTGTATAAAAAAAGCATTTTTTTGGAAGTCTCCAATGGGACATTGCTGTAGATCTAGAAGTTGAAGTAAGTCGCACTAGAAGATTCTCTATTACACAGTTTTTGTTTGTTTGTTTTTACAGAGTTAAGCCAATTTTGCTTATTTGAACTCTATTGCAAACATTTTTAACAACAGATTCAGTCTTTGGCGTTTGTCTATTAAATATTCCCTGTAGTAATAGATTATCCTGCCCTGAACTGTTTTGAAGGACTTTGATGTCTCTAACTTTAAATCAGTCCATAATATATTTCTAATTTGGTACTATTTGTAATACAGATTTTTAAAAATTCTCTCATATATTGTTTTTTCGGTTTTCCTACCAATATATATGCTAATGTGTTCATATAAATTGACAATATGTCTTAGCTCTATCTTGTATTATTGGATTGATTTTTCCTCCTTTTTAAATGTGATATGAGGATGTATATATTTATAACAATTTATAATTACAAAAATGAGGAATGATAGAGTTATTTAATATGTGCACTTTATGACTATGCTGGGCTTCTCAAAGTTTTGTAAATCTTGCTTTTCTTTCTACATCTTTTTTCTGAAGTAACACTTCTTGGATGTTATAATAATACTGTAAATGAATTCTTTTAAAAAAATATTGGAAAGATTTTCTAAAATAAAACAGATACTAGTATCTTTTTGCAAGGGCAACAGGCATTCCAATTCATTAGGTGTAATCTAGAGGTAAGAAGATTATTTTATTAACCCTTATAAGCAATGAAAAAAAGAAAACACAGATTTGAATCCATGAAAAACAGATTATGTAACTACTGATTTTCCTTCTCTTCAAAGTTGGGTTCATTCATCATTTACCTTTTAAGAAGAGAATTTTTTTTAAAAAAGATTTTATTTATTTATTTGACCGACAGAGATCACAAGTAAGCAGAGAGGCAGGCAGGGGCAGGGGACCCTGCTGAGCAAAGAGCCTGACACAGGGCTCGATCTCAGGACCCTGGAATCATGACCTGAGCCAAAGGCAGAGGCTTTAACCCACTGAGCCACCAAGGCGCCCAAGAAGAGAATGTTTTTATCAAAGCCTGTGCATTTTTGTGCTCATAAATTTTTAACAAAAGCACTTGAAAATCTAAATTTGAAACAAGTAAAATTCAAGGTGCTCTGGGATAAATGAGTTTTAAAAATAGATTATAAGAAAGCATTACGAAATAACGGCTTTATAGCATTGCTAGTTACGTATGTTAATACTAAATATAAAAATGTCACACTTCTCCTGAATTTCCATTGCTATAGCCTCAGCCCACATGCAATCTGAACTCCTGTAAAAGGAAACATGATGATCCAGGCCTAAAACAATTTTTATGTAATACAATTTTATTTACTTGTCACCAAAACCACGTGTGTCAAATATTTAAGGCAGACTTAGAAGCATTAGAGGTTATCAATAAACACTAAGGTGAAGGAATCAGAATTCATATTGAAAGGGTAAATACAACAAATGGGAAATTCTTGGGGTAAATTAAAAAGGTTTTATTTAAAAATATTGTTATCTGAGTATGCTGTGGACAGGTGGCTGGAGAGCATTTCTTTATATAATAACTTGGGTAATTTATGTGGGTGAAATCACAATTCACAATTTAGCACACTGCTGAAAACCCTAGGGCAGCATTTCCAAAGATAGGATAGGATATTCTTTACTAAAAATGTTTCTCGGGGCACCTGGGTGGCTCAGTGGGTTAAGCATCTGCCTTCGGCTCAGATCAGGATCCCAGGGTCCCAGCTCCATATGGTCCCAGCCCCACATTGTTGGGCTCCCTTTTCTCTCTCTGCTGTTCCTCCTGTTTGTGCTCTCTTTCTGTCAAATAAATAAATAAAATGTTGGGAAAAAAAAGTTTCTCTGCTTAAGTAACTGGGAGGCTTTGCAAAATCTATCTCAATATTGAAGTTACTCAATTTGTATTAAAATCTTTAAAAAAATAAAAAAATTTGGTATTACTTTTCTTGCCTATTCTTTCTTGTGGTTTTGCTGTTCAGTTTTGTTTTGTCCATGTGACTTTGTTGGTTAAATTTTGTGGAAATAGTGATTAATGAAACATATATTTGAAAGCACTGACTCAGTGTGAGAAGTCTGCATTAAGAGACCTATGTCCTATTTCCATAGGGTGGTTCTTTACAGAAAAATTAACTGAAGAAAGAGCATTATTTGTAGAATATCCTCACAAAAAACAAAAGGCATATTATCATAGAAAAAATAAAGAATCAGTTTGTCTTTTGAGTAACTATTTCAATCTAGCATTCACTTTGTTAGATGTTTCAGTGTTTTATATCATTTATCTACCACTCTTTTCCAAGAGAATTTTCTTCTTCCTAAAATAAATGATGTTATGATGGCAAAGCCTTCCATCTAATGGAGAGAAAAAGTTATCACATTTACTATCATTTGTACTAAATATTTTTATTTGTATCTACTTTTAAAAATTCAGTGTAAGACACATGTAAAGTTTTTATAATATATTGCATGTATATATTTTGATAATCTCAATAAAATAAATTTATAGAAGGGTATAACATACTATTTAGAAACTTTGTTAATATATATATATTTTATTATAACAATAATTTGACTAAAGGGATACTTTAAAATTAAAATATTCCAGAGTGTATTTGGGGAAGATTGGTTTCTATCTTAAATTATGTAGGGATATTAGCTAAACCAATCGAAATTATATTGTCTCATAAAGTGAAGTTATGTGGTCAAAATTCATTTTTTCCTTCTTACCCAAAATACATGGCAATTTTTTTTAAGCATAAAATTTTCAGTCTTTTAAAAAGTATAAACTGTATTCCATATAAGTATATTAAAAATTCAACATGCCTAAAAAGTATGTAAGATTTTAAACAGGAGGTTAAAAAAAATAAAACCTAACCAAGAAATAAATGATATGATTCCAGCACACTCTTTAGACACCGTATTTTTCTGCAAATGGGAATGGTAATCATGAAAAAATACGGACTTCCATTGATCTTTGTGAACAGTGACATACCGCTCCTAAATTGCCCAAAGGGTGTGTGTGTTAGATTACATAAATTTGGGGTAAATGCAATTACATTCCGAAGAGTTTCCTATACATCTTGAATAATTACAAGGTCATTTCTGAGAAAAGCCCAATATTTGGGCTCATTCAAGCAGTCCAATTTTCAACTAAAATAGAGCATGTCCTTATTAGTGTAAGATGCTCCCAATTGAATTTTCTATAGTTAAACAATTACTAAAGGAATTCTACTTAAAATTCATCCCAGTAACCCTTTTTATGTTAGGAAAATCCAATCTTTGTTTTGGAAAGCATCTCATTTTGTTGCAGGTTCTCCTCTCTGCAAACAGTAAATTTGGGTGTTTAGGTTAAGGCCATTTTGTTGAATTTCGTGGGTAAAGAAAAGTGTCCCAATTATACCTTAATCTATTTGATAAATGTATTTGCAAAAAAAGTGCAGAGAATTAAATGAAAACTCATAGGTACCAGATTATTGTTAGCTTAAATACATCTTCAGATTCAGAACTGCCAACCTAGTCAAACTGAATAATTAATACTTTAAGCCATGTACTTTTCCTTCTGTTTATTGATTTTTGAGATGATTCTCCTTTTCTGAGGTCATGTAAAACCAGACTAATCCAGACACCATGGACTGAGAAGCTAAGCCTCCAGAAATTGCATCACTTGAAGGATATTATGTAACTTTTATTTTCTCACTACATTATTCAATTTGTTGAAGTCATCATGGAAGGGATCATATTTGGAAATAATGGCTTTGAATATAATTCAAATGATGCATTTTTCCCCAAATGATGCATTTTAATGTAATTGCCTTTAATTTTTGATTACTTTTTGGTTATTAATTTCCCTTTAAATTTCAAAATATGACACAGTGCTTAACATTCACTGTCACTGTTAGAACAGTGATTATATTTTATGGACAATGACTGATCACTTCTTAGGTAAGTAGACACTTGAATTCCCTTTGACTATCCATCTGCACACCATCACGAAACTTAGAGGCATGATAGGACAGAAGCTAAAACCATTTTCTGATAGTTCATATCAAGTTGTCGCTGTTACATAGAATGGGTTAAATATATTTCCCCACCAGAACAGAACAGTTTAACATGTTGTTGCAGATAAAATGAGGATTTTCTTTGACCTTTTCAGTGCATCTTAAATTTGAATATATGTGACTAAACTAGATCAAAAGAACTATACACTTCAGACAAAGTAGCCATCATGTTTAAATAGTGCTCAAACTTATCTCATAGGTAATCTTTTAAAAAGTTTATTCCAAAAACTTTTATGCAAGGAAAAATTTTTAACAGTTTTTACATTTATCATGTTACCACATTAACTCAATTAGATCAATCTTACTTCAGCTCTTAGGACGATGGAAAGTAAGAGTACAATCATATATATTCATTTGCTAAATGTGGATTAAGATATGGATTTTAAATAACACAAAACCAGAAAGATAAAGTTGAGGCTGAATCAAGTCAATTAGATTTATTTTACTTCCTGATCTTCAGTAGGATAAATGAACTTCCGACCTTCATGATCATGATCTGAACGTGGGCAGGTGATTATTCTGGGACACTTTTTTTTTTTAAGATTTTATTTACTTATTTATTAGATAGAGAGAGATATTGAGAGAGAGTGAGAGAGAACTTAGAAGTGGGGGAAGGAGCAGAGGATGAGGGAGAGGGACAAGTAGGCTGGGGCCTGCGCACAGAGCCAAGGCAGGGCTGGATCCCACAACCCTCCCTTTCCCTCCCCCATCACGAGCTGAGCAGAAACCAAGAGTCAGACACCCAGTGGACTGAGCCATGAGCCACCCAACCACAACTATCCTGGGCCACTGTTAACAACAAAAAAATTTACTTAAACAGACTATGAAATAACACTGAAGTACTACTTTAAGAAATATGTAACTTTATAAGTCTGTAAGATATTTTTGTATATTTGGTTATACCCATTTTTGGAGTGGTGAAAATATGGTAGGTCAATTGTTATTTTTTTTTTAAAAGCAGTGAGGGGAAGCTGATGGATCAGTTAGAGCCTACAAATCTATTCTTAGTATCACCACTGAATATAAGTTTAGTTCCAACCTGAACTGATTTATCTTTGGGAAAAAAAAAAGAAAGTTATTATAATGCAAATGATAGTGTTACCTCTAAGTAGTTAATATTAGATACTAGTCCTCTTATTCAATTGTTTTTAAGTGCTCTAATTAACAAGTATTTATCACCAGGCATTTTTTTTTTTGGTTTTTTAATATTTTGTTTTCATTCTAGATAGCTAAATAAAGTGTTTTCTTATTTTCTGGTGTACAATGTACTGATTCCACAATTCCATACATCACCCGGTGCTCATCAGAACAGGTGCACTATTTAATTCCTATCCCCTATGAAAGCCTTCCCCAACTCCTCTTCCTTCAGGGAACCATCAGTTTGTTCTCTAGCCTTGAGTCCATTTCTTGATTTGTCTCCTTCCTTCTCTACAATGTTAATTCATGATTGATTAAGTTCCTGGTGGAGAGGTGAATTATGATCATCCCAAAGGGTCTTCTCATTGCTGATATTTTTATTAACATATAATGTATTATTTGTTTCAGGGGTACAGGTCTGTGATTCATCAGTCTTACACAATTCACACCATGCATTTTCTTATGGTAACTATGCTTAGATAACTATGCAACATAGCAAGGCATATTCAAGGAATATCTATATCTTTAAAAAAACTCTTTTAATAAAATCTAAAGTTTGTGAATTGGAAAATTATCTGACTCAAACTTCCCTATATTATTTGTTAAAAATTTTGGAAGTTGAATATTAGAACTTCCAAACAGTATACTGTTTTTAGGTCAGTCATTATGGTTGGGATAAAGATTTATGGAATAATAGTCTGGGGACATTCAAACAATAAAAATCTTCAGATGCCCAAGTTAAAGGAATAATTTACCCAAGACCTTTCTCACTATATGATTACTTTCCCTTGGGCAAATGACCAAGGTGTAGTTTTGTAATTTAGTGTTTTCCATAATAAATATTTCTCAAATACTTTCAGGGCAATTCAAGACACTAAGATATAATCTATTACTCAATGATTAAAATTGGAAGGAGAGTAAGAATCTTGTCACTTGACTCAAGAGATCCATCCCAGAGACAAAATTGCTATAGCTTGAGATACAGTTTGTGAGAATACTCAAGTCAAGTTTACAGCTGACTTATTCTAATGGACACGTGAAGAGGAAACAATAAATAAGTCATTTGATGTAACATGAGCAGCATTGAGGCTTCGAGCATTTTGTAAGGGTCAGAATCCAGAGTCAATAGTCAATATGTCCTCCTGGTAGAAGGTGATTACACTATGAATTAATAATCTTGTTTTTTTTTTTCCAAGACATCAAGACCTTTATTTTTTATCATTAGAATAGCATTCTGAGATTTATTTTTTGAAAAGGGGGGGTATTCCATAGTAAAAGAATTTTTTGTTGATAAACTGGGTAACATATCATACTCACAGCCAAAGAAGCATAATTTTCCACATGCAGCCAGGACATGAAATCAACAGCAATCATGGTCTGTGTTAAAAGAGAGTGTGTGTGAGGCCAAAACACGGAATCTCACACACAATTATGACTGAAGTTGGGATATCAGCTAATGACCTTGAATTCAATCATAGACTTTAAGATTGCAGTAAATGCTTACTCTTAATTTATACCCAGTTACAGCATTATTTATGTTATTGAAATCTGAATGCAAACTTCCTAGTTACTTCTGTTAGGACTATTTTCCTAATGGACACCAGGTATCCAGGTGGTTGGATCTATCACAGATCATCAGATACTGTGAAAAAAGGAAAACTTTGTGACTCGTAATGATAAGGTTTTTCTTTTTCTTTATGTGCTTATTATACCGAATGAGATTCACCGTGCCTCTACCTCTTTGCTTATTTTCTTCATAGAACTTTTCATATTATGACGCTATGGTGTTTATTTATTTTTACATTATCTGTGGTCTGCATTTCCTTGGTAGTCCAGAAGCTCTGCAAGAGTTGGGACTTCATTTTAATTTATTTGAGAGAGTGAGAAAGAGAGCACACAAGCAGGGAGAAGGGCAGAGGGGTGGGCTGATGTGGGGCTCCATCCGGGGACCTAGGGGTCATGACCTGAGTTGAAGGCAAACACCCAAACGACCGAGCCACCCAGGGACCCCAGGACCTTTTCTCTCTCTGCTTGGTTGGCTAATGCCTAGACTAGTAAAATAGTCCCTGACATATCCAAGTACCTGTTACCATTTATTAAATAAATGAGCAAATGAATGCGTTAAAACCAAATAAACATAAAAATTGTAATAGTTGATTGACTTCTCTGAAATAAAGCTTTCTTGGTTATAAAACTGGAATTTAATTTAATCCAAAAGAGTTGAGATCCTAATTAAAGTAACAGAAATCGAGTGTCTTAATTCAGTACAAATAACTATATATACTTAACCCATGTTAGTTAATTTACTTCTATCTCTGAGTTGTAGACTATGATGTAAAATTGTTTTCCAGAGCCCAGATAATTTACAGATAATTCCTTTGTGGGCTTTGGATTACAGAATGGACTGTAACTCAAATGCTTGACAATTTACCACTTCTTTTCCTTAATCCTTTGATGCCGGCACACTGCTTTATATGCTATTACTTCCACATCAGGGTAAAAGTAATCTGATATAGCACAGAATTAAACTTTTAAGAAATTATACAGTATATTAAGGTGACATTGTTGCACTTAAAAACTGTCTGTATATAACATCTTTATTTTACAGTTTAGGCAACCGAAGCCTAGTGTTGAGCTGGTAGAACCTGAACATTGTTTTGCTGCTAAGATGCGCAGACATACTGCAGTAAATCAATCACTCCAGAACCCCTGACATAATAAATGATCATGCCACTCTTCCTGGAGAGCCTGAACCTTCTTCTAGAATCTTTTTCAATACAATGCCCCATCTTGATAGTCCTTTTCAGCTGGGCAGAGTTGGTATGCAAGGTGAAATCCATGTGTAATCACAAATGAAGTTTAGACCTCTTACTTAGATTAGATTTAGGCAGATTACTAAATGACATTCAAAGCAACATAGAGATTAGAATCTGATTTTTTTGCCTCTACTTTACCGATGCCCCTTTTTAAAAATCAAATACATTTACTTATAAGGACTGTTTTGCAGATGGATAGTGGATCATAGCAAAAATAAGAAATTTGTAGATGTTGAAAGATGAAATGTAAAAGGAAATTTATAATTTTTTAATATTTTACATTGAAATTTCATTTATTATTTAATGAATTTAAATTTTTTATATTATAGTGTTCTGATTTGAAGCTGTAGCTTATTAAATTTATTTTTTCTGGGCTTTTAGACTACCTTTAAGCAGTGACTTCATATAATGTGCTGTACATTAAAAATATACTGCAATGCCTTGAAATCGGCTATAAATTCAAGATGATCTGTGAAGTCTAATTGGTAGTGAGATTGACCCAAGGACAGAAATTATTATATCTTTCTAGAATTTTGGCTATGTCCTTTTTTGGCTTTGTATTTCCTTAATTAATCTTGAGAACAATTGGTAACTTTCTTCCTGATGTCTGAAAGCCCTTAGTTGTGGTGTCCAATGAATTCAGAATCTTCTAGCAAGTTGTAAACATTAGAAAAATACTGAGTTCACCATATTTTAAAAATTTAAGTGGTATGGGATTTTAACAAGACTTTTCATCTATAATACTTTCCAAACGGTTTCTTTCCTACCTTATAAGCTAAACTCATTTATACATTTTCCTACCTTATAAGCTAAACGTTTATACATTTATACACTTACACATTTATACACACTGCTATAGAAACACATAAATTGCATAAGAAAAACTGTATGTATTTTCAAAAATATCTGGCAAGTTCTCACATGCTTTGGATCTATTCTATTTACATTTGACATCTTATACATTTGGGCTAGTTTTTATACATTTGGGGTAATTTATGCATATTTTAATGAATAATGAATCAATTAAAATCTCATGCTTTGTAACACTCCAAGTGATCCTACAACATCTTATCTTCCATAATTACTAATAGTTAATAGAGGACAGTTTTTCATATGAAATTATTCTTTTAGGTATTGTTTTCTATTTGATCCATGAATAAATACATAGACAATAACATTCTTCAGAGTTAACATAGGAAATGTTTATATATTATAAAGTGGCATACTTTTTTCTAATGATATAGTCTAATGAGTTCCCTTTAAATCTTGATTTTTAGGAAACTTAAATATACACTTAGTATTCAACATATTAACTAGTTTTGTTTTAGTGATTAACCTTTTGTTCCTCCTTTCTTCCTATGGTTTTCTTTCAATTTCATTCTTTTTCTGTTTTAAGGGTTTATATTTAAGAAATCTGATATGCTTTCTGATAACAAGTGACATTTAAAAATAAGTGATTACTACCTAGAAAACCTGATTAGATCAGCTAAAATACAATATTTAATTGTAATAGGACATTCTTTTTGTGCCAAACCAATGTATTTATCCTGTCCTTTGAAATTTATATACAACACCAGAAAGAAGAGTGGATTGGGCTAGTTCTGAGAAAAATTTTAGTATATATTTGTAAGGTAAAATTGATGTAGTCTTTCTCCTTTCCCAGTCTCAATGGTATTTCTTTGAGTGAAAAAAAAAAAATCAGGGGGTGCAATTTATATTTATATTTTCAATAATTTCAAGTTACTTCCTTTTTGAGTTAGAATAATTTTTAACTGGCAGAACATAGTTAATTTTTAAAATCACTAGTGAATACTATAATAGCAAGATTTGTTATTACCATATATCCCACTTTCATAGCAAGTAATATTTCTTATTGAAAGGGAAAGAATAATGTAAAGCCGTGCCTCCATTCTAAAATTTGTTACATGACACAAAGTTACAGCAACTTTCAGTTTGGGCGGTGCTATTCTCTATAGCCGTTCTTTTAATGTTAGCCCATTGGGAAATACTAACATAATATCATCCTGGATAACTCTGGTTTAATATCCATGCCCAACCTGTACTCTAGTACCCCCACTTAATAAGAAAAAAAGAGTGCCCCAAACCAGGCAGTGCTATGGTGGTAAATGTTCTGAGGATATGCTGGAAACAGGTATGGAAGGGTCTGGTTGCTGATTAGAACCATCCCAAATTTTGTGAAGTCATAGAATATATAGGATTCCCCAAAGTAAAAGCATTCATTTATTGTCTATTGATAATTAACATTTAGAAAGCTTTTGTGAAGAGTGTAAGTGATTGTATTTTCTTTCCCTTTTTCCTAATACGTGGACCAGTCTGTAGAAATATGTGGGCAACAAAGAACATGGCAATAATAACCCAAACAACAACAACAAACACAAAACTTCTAAATGATACTGTTGCTTTTTTGGAACCCATGAGAAATTAAGTCACTCTCAAAGCATGCAGGGAACGAGACTGGGAATTATTTCTCTAAAAGGTAATCAAATCTGGGTTACTCTTTTGAACCAGTTGGTTCTTGATGTTGAAGTGTGACAAAGAAATGAAGAAATACATCAAATAAGTAAATGCCAATTAGTGCGCCACTGCACGTGTATGTGTACTTATACGTGATGATATGTTTGCATAGGGATGTATATTCGAGCAAATAACAATTCATTTACTCTAACCCCCAGAATCAAATCAGAGTTTGCAGAATGCGTAAACTCTCAGCTAAAAATCTGGCAAAAATGTAGTGACCAAGACTTTTAAGTCAATTTGATTTCTTTAGTTTCATTAATTCCTATGTTTAAGAAGAACAATATGCTCAATTTTTCATAAGGGAAGCATCTTTATCAAGTATAAATATACAGATTAAACTAAAATTTGAAAAGCATAGATCATACTAGAATTGATATTTAAAACACATACTCAAAAAAAGGTCTCTAAATCACTATATACTCATATCCCTCCTCTTCAAACTTTTTTCTCAATTAAACAAATGATAGCATATAAGTTGTGATCCTCTTTGTTTTGACTATCACGTTTAATCATGGTTACACAGTAGCACCAAAATTAGGACAAAATACAAGAATTACAGGAGAGATCTTAAATTATATGAGCTCATGGCATGCTTCAAAGGTCTCATTTTTTAAGGAAAACAAAGTTTCCAACTGCCAAACTGGTGCATTTTCTCCCAAAAGAAATAGACCGCAATCCACCCCAATCTAAACAAAAGATACAATAGACTGATTTTGAATAGATAGGTTATCTACAGTTTATGGGACAGGTAGTCCATTTAAATAGAAAAAGATTGATTTTACATAAAGCAAGATAGAGTACAAAAGCACAGCTTTTGTATTTTGGTAATATTGCAATTTTACAAACATATTGCATAGTATGTGTAAGAAAATAGTTCCATTTTTCCATATATCTATATATACAAGAAAACATTTACATGAAAATTACAAAACAAAATAAATGAGTAGTGGACCTGGTTTAAAGAATTGTATAAATAACGAGACACTCAGACTTGAAATTACGTATCTCCATTGTTAGTGAATGTCCTTGCACATCTTCAACCCTGTTTGGCTTTTATTTATAACCATTCAGACAAATGAGGTATTAAGACTGCAAAAACAAAGGATCACAGTTCATTATACCTCATTTCCTTTCATGTTGTTCATTGACTTTCTCCAAGAGCGGAACCGCTTCAATCAACACTTAAAAAATAGCCCTCTGGTTCTAAGAGTATTTCAAATTAATTATATTCTCCAAAGAATTTTTACTGAGCAACGAAAGTTTAAACTCAGCTGAGTCAATCCAGCCTGGACCCATTTTTAGGATATAGTCTTTATATACTGGTCTTATGAATATCAAGGAGTTTATTATGCATGTATAAAAAGTAAGTGGACAATGCTAACAAAATTTTCCTTCTAAAACCAAAACATTAGTTAATGATTATAGCTCAGAATCCTGCCAGGAGGATGTTTACTACCTCATGTTATAACTCTAAGCCCTCCTATTCATTTAAATTGATTAGTAGAAGCAATAGTGTTGTAGAGTTAAATACAATAGAAATCCCAGTCTTTGGTCTTTGACATTTAAATAACTAATGAACTGCAGTATAAAACAATATGAATAACAGTGTTCAATGAGGTCATTCATTAGTTTATAATTATTTTAAATAAAAATATAACATTTCACTTTGTGATAATGATATTTTGTAATATTCACTGCTATAATATACACTACTACAGAGAGAAAATAATTTCTCCAAGTATCTTTAAGTATGGCCACATGAGCAATGATAATTAGACCAAAGCTACTGGAAGAATAAGGTTATAAGGCCTTACTCATGTGAAACTCAAACATGAATTTGGCTTTGATCATGGTACAGAAAATTTGGCCATTAATTATCTTCAACTATTTTAATAATTTAATATTATGATACTGACATTATCTGTTATAAAATATAGCACTTAAATGCATTAAACACTCTCCAGCCTTCTACCAATTGCTGCCTCATATGGAGATAGCATGTTTGCAATGACACAATGCATTTGGAGTTTTCTTGTATCAAATACCAGTTTAATAAAGTGAGGCACTGTCCAACTGAGAAATTCAGATGGTAGAAAATGCAGGAAGTTTGAATGGCATAGCATCTTATAAAAAGTCAGCAACTGAACTTTGCGATCAAATTGCCTTTTCTTCAGAAGACCAGAGCTTTTTAGTTTGATGGGGATAAGTAGTAACAGAATGATCAACAGAGTATTAATATTTGGTAAATATCTCTATTAATTTCCCAAGTAGTTCTTTTCAATAAGACCCAAATATATCCTTTTCTTTTTAAAATGTCAACCATATTCCTGAAGCCTGTCAATGACATATTATTTATGAAAGGGACATTAATGTTCACACAGTAAGAACAAGAATATAGGGAAAAAAAGGAGTAAGGAGCAGGATGCCAGAAAGATTTGCATTTCAACATTCCAAGGAGAAACAGGTTAAGGTAGAGAAGGAGATCGGTAATGCTAATTCAGACTAAGCTACTGAACTCGAGAGTGCTGAGTCTCTTCTTAAGTGAAATCAGTGAAGTTTTAGACATGAAAGTAACTAGAGGAAACTTCTAGTTTGCTGTACCCCTCTCACAGGTAAGTAAACTGTGCTCAAGATAAGGAAGTACGTTTCTTAAGGTCACATGAGTAGGTAGGCGCAGAACTAGAAATGAAACTCCAGGATACATGTTCAGAGATTTGGGGTACTGAAATCCAAGATTTCCTGATAATATCAAATCTGAAGTATAAAATTACCTTGAACGCTTCAATAAATAATTAATCATGTACTAAATTAGAAAGCTTGTGGTTCCTAAGGAAAAAAAATAGGACCAAGAAATACAGGGTAGAAATTTTGGAGATGTTGAGTGAAAAGAGAGGAAATTTGGAAGTATTATTTTTTTGAGAGTGTCTCATTTAAATATTCTAAAAGCATAAGGGATAGTGTGTCTGCTTCTCTCCTTTAACCCCCCAGAAACAGAACTCAGATACTTAAGTTTTTTCATCCCCAGCTAAAAATGTAAATGCTAGGAATATGGTCGATCTCTTTCCTGCCCATGGGTTTGCTGGACTTTCTCCCTTCTTCCTTTCCTTCCTTCCCCAGCGGAACTCAATACAAAGTTTAAGGTCCATGTATTACACCCAAAGCAATTTTTTTTTTTTTTTAGTTAAATTAGGAAAGATGAAATTTGCATCTGCATAAACTGCACACTATTTATATAGGTTGTAACAGAAAACTACTACTGGAGAAAGAGACCATGAATCTGTTTCACAGTCTACAGTTAAGGGAACTCTGTAGTAGGAGAGAACCAAACCTCCGTTTATGAGGAAATGAAGGACTTTTAGGAGCAATCTTCCATGCCTTCAACAGAAGCTTCAGCTCTGAGGCTGAGTCTGTATCTAGATTCTAAGGAATTTAAAATAGCCAGCCCAGTAATTTCAACCAACTGTCCAGTGTTGGATAGCAGAGGCACCTGTATCACTATTTCTACTAAATCAAAGATATTTTTACATCATTTAGATGTAGACATAGTCTAAATCTCTTAACATAGGTTTCTTTTGAATTGTGTCTGTAACATTTCAGACCATATTTGAACTTGAAATTGACAGCCCCTCACCAGAACTGGATTTTATGGTGTTTGTCTCTCACTCTCTCTTGACTTTTCTCCTCTTACGACACAGGATTTAAAATTTAGTGGACCCTTCCACCACCTAGAATTTTTGCTCTTGGGATTAGACATGTTAGAGCTCTCAAGAGACCAGTAGACCCGATTGATACTTTTGTTGTATAGTGGAGTAAACTGGGAGTCTGGAGATACTCCCAGACGGCCTAAATCAGCTCACTGATTAGTAGAAGACAGAGCTGAGATTAGAAAGGGTGCTAACTCCTAATCAAAAGAATTGTTTCCATTTGACTAAAAAAACCTTTGTAACTATTTTAATTTAGGGATGTTTAGAACTTGAATAGGTCTCAAATTAATACAGTGTTTTCGTAAAAGCTCCATAACAAGTGATTAGCACCCAGAATTTCTCAAAATTTCTTGTGTTATACTTTGTGTACTTTGCTATACCAATGTGAGAATTTCTCATATTAAATTCTAATGTTCCAACTTAAATAAATTGAACACTTACATTATGATAGGAGGTTTTAAGCAACTGCATATAAATTCTTACTCCAATAGTTATTTAAGTTTTCCATGATAACCTGCAAACACAAGTCAAGTTCTATTTGAAAAGTGATAAAACTGCACTAGCTTTTGGACTTTTTGGTGGATACAGAATGTGTTTTAGTAAAGTAGAGCTTTTCTAAGCATTCGATGTTAGGTTATCTAAACAAGGTAATTCTGGCCAAATGGTTCACTTTGTTCCTTGCATTATCTAATTTTCCTACTTTCGACAAATTACTCCAACAAGTTCCCATCTCCCACTTTGCTCTATGCTACAGAGGCCTGAATTTCAAAGGTTCTATGTTCATGGGCCCCCAAAATGAAGCTTCTATATACCTGTAATAATGAGCATAGGGGAAAGTAAGTGACTGACAGGTGAAAACTAAGGACTTACCTTAGAGGAATCAAGTCATCTTTCCATAATAGGAAATATTTGATTCAATTTTACATTCTTGGATTCTCTAGCTTTCAAGAATTCAAGTTAAGGAGTGTTGTTGTGATAAACGAATCTACATTATTCTGGAGTTACTAGTGCTAATTTACAAAAAATTAGCAGTAGAGAATGGAAGGAGCTATGATTTCTGATGCCTGGTAGCTGGGTAGCTTAACAGTCTAATCAAGGTAACTAAGTATTAAGAGCTGAAAGAAACTATGACCAAATTCCTGAAAATAGGAATCTAATGGAGCAAACACAGTGTCAATATTTGTTAACATTTATATTTTTTACTGTGGAAGCAGGGATTTGTAATTTACTTTCTACCATCCTTAAATCTTGACCTCCAATTAAAAAAATACAGATATAATTCTGAAGATTATATTCCAATGGAAAGTGAATCCATTCTCGGCAAAATGCATCACATTAGTCATTTATTTATTTCACGGATATGTTTGAATGATAGCAGTCGGAGTCAAAGTGAATGGAGCCAACAGAAAGTTGTACTAGGAGAACCTCATGGAAATGATAGCATGTGAATTTAAAAAAAAAACAAAACAAAACTATGGATTCCACACCATTGGTATGCCCCTCTTAATCCTATTGCAATAAATTAGATGTTTCGTTAAAAGCAAATAATACGTCACATGCAAAAGCCAAGTAAATACTATATAAGGCCATTCAGATCTGACGAATGACAGGATAATGGTGTTCTGTTAATTCTGTAAAGATTATATTGCTGAGTGCTTTCAAAATTACCTAATGTACAAAATTCTAGACTTAGTAGACAAAGAGTAACAACACACTGAATTCAAAGAAACAAACAAAACTCAGGGTGGAATTCTGTCTTGTTTTGTTTCGTTTCGTTAAAAATCATGTATTGAATTTAATTTTTAGCAAAGCAAGCATCATCTAATGCTTGAAAAATTTTAAAATTTGGGGATAAAAGTTTACATCCAAAAAAAACAAAAAAAACAAAAACCCAAACCCACGATTGGAAAATTGTGCTTTCAGGCTGTAGAATTAGTTTTCTGACAGGGTCAACCATCTCATCTTGCCGTCGGATACTGGGAATTTCATCTATATAATTAATGTATGTATATGCAGTTCATCTCCGGGTCCTGCAAAAATCTAAAACTGTGTGCTTCACTTCACGTAGCAAAGGCACCTATGTTTTTCTCCCTTTTGAGCAAAAGTTATGATCCAGTTTTCCCGCTGAAGACGATTTTCCCACTGCCCCGACACCCACACTCTCTGCCTCGAGCAGGACAATCAGGAGAGAAGGTGGCGGCCAACCCCCGCTTGCATTGGAAGAAGTTGCTCTGTGGACCATTTGAAGCAGCTCTGGACTGATCACAAGGGAAACCGAGCGGGACTGTGAAGCAGACGGACAGGAACAAAAGGCTATTCTGGTGTGAGGAGGAATCAGTCACTTCAGCTCCACAAGCAGATGTTGCTACTGGACTGACACGTGGAGCTGACTCCTGCTGGAGAAAGGTAGAGTTTGCCATTGGGGCAGACGCACAGTTCGTACACGGTCTGCCGGGAATTTGAGGAGCTCGGCGAGGAGGAGGAGGAGGAGGAGGAGGAAGAGCCCGTCGGGAGATTCCCCAGCCGGATTTTTTCTGCATTCAGAAATATCTAGGAGGGGAGTAGAGAGTGCGCTTTAATTCATTTTAGCATTCGCCATTCCTCGGTGCTTTACAACATGGTCTAATAAGAAAGAGTAAACAACAAACAATTGTATTGGTTTAGCTGCCATGCTTTGTTGAACAAACAAATTACATTCCGACGGTACAGCCCCAAAGCTCTGCAGCTTTCCTCTCCTTTGAGATGTGGTGCTTTTGGACAGAAAGCCCTCGATCTGAAAAGCAATACTGCACGATCTGCTTAAGGGGACAACACGCTTATTCCAACACCACAGAAAACTAAATGAGTTTGACAAAGTTTCTCCATTTAACTTCTTAATCATGCCTCGTCTAAAGAAGATGCAAAGAAATTGGGGTACTCGTGGATAGGCCCTACCTGAAGGGATGGGCAACTTCTTAAAAAAAGTCACTCAACGGTCTAATTTTTAAAAAGTCATAAAATCACCTTGACAGTTTAAAGGATAAGCCACGTAGATAATTTACATCATTAACCATTATTCGATATCATCAGGTTTGAAGTCTCCATGAAACGGATTACTTGTACACTACACTTACTTTGTTAGACTTTTGAATTTGCAAAATGACTTCATTTATTCCAAACATTGACTTACCACTTTTAGGGACGGAGATCAGATGGTTTTGACATGCAAGAGAAAAGTTTCAAAGAAAACTGAAATCGTGAATTTGAATGAACAAAGAAACAACTTTCTCTAGGTATTTCTTCATTCTATTGTTATGTAGCTAATTACTTCTTCTTAACTCAAAAGAAGAATCTGAGATTTGCCCTCATTCAAGTATCTATTCCTTTCTCACTGGGACTCCTACCATAGCCCCCTGACTAGCCTGCCAGTTGTCCTTTTCGTTCTCTTATAGCCAGTTTTGTATACTGCTTAGTGAACTTCTAAGAAACAGAGATCAGATCAGATCATCCCAGGGCTCAAAATTTCCTAAGAGCCTCTCACCACGCTTTGCATGAATCTGGACCCCTTCCCGTGGCCCACCAGCCCTCCATGATCTGGCCTCTAACATTTCCTAGGATTCTTCTCCTTGCTCTAGCTCTTGCATTTTCTCAAACTTATCAAAGGAACTCTGGTTTCTGGGCTCCTTTACTCCCTATTTCTTTAACCTGAAATAGCTTTTCTCCAGATATTTACAAGTGTAAATGTTTCCCCAAACATTTACAATGTTTTCTCCAGATATTTACAAGTTTTCTCCAGATACAGACCCAGCTTATTCGCTGAGTAGCTAGAAACCATGGGAGGGATGGAGATTTCTGCTTTTTTCTTTTATATATTTATTTTTTAAAAGCAAACTCCTTTATTCTTTTTAAATTTTTGAAACACAGGAATCTATTGAATGCTGCAAATAAGATACAAATATAATGCTTATGCCATAGACATGTATATTTTAGATTTAGAGGTTTCAGATCCCTGCTAAAAGGTCACCTTCTAAAAAAAGTTTTTCTTAACCACTCCATGGGAAGAGCACTAATTCATTAATTGATCTTTGATGGCTTTACTTTTCTCTATAGTACCAACCCCTTCCTAACATTGTATTAAGTATGTATTCCTTCATTCATTATTTCTCTTCCTTGCAAGTAAGATCTACAGCTGTCTGGTTCACAGCAGTGCAGAAAATTGTAGGAGTGCATGTTGCGTGAAACAATGTTCTTCTTTCGCCATGGACAGGTCTCTTCCCTGTGGGGCACAAAGATCCCCCTCCAGGAGAGACTAGTTCATCCATTTCACCCTCCATGACTCTTCCCTGATGCTCCAAGATGGAGAGACTCTTATTGGTTTGCCCATAGGAACTTATGAATCCCTGATTTTGCTCACCATTTGATGTTATTTTACAGTCCTATTTGTATCTTCCTTTCTCTAGCAAATTAGATCTTCCTTGAAGGTGGAATCATACCTGAATTTTTTTTATATAACTTTGCAGTGTTTAACCCTGCACATACAGCTTCCTCTTAATGTATATGGTTCTTGAATACATGACTAGATTATAAAGTAAATGGATGCTTGAATTGACCAACAATATTCAAAGTTAAGAAAGTGTGATTAAAATTTTTGTTTGCAGGTGTCAAATGTTGAAATTTGTCACTCTATAGTTCCTTCTGGGTTAAGTGATGGGAAAGCAAAGAGAAAGTGTTTCTATTCTTATTTTTTAAAGGAGACTTCTTTTTTTCCGAATAGGGAAGTTAGAAGTTCGCAAAACTAAGCAAAAGGAAAGGACAGATTTTCAGGTACCGAGGCTGGGCATCATTTCTCCTGGCTCTGTGTCTCCTTGTTGAAGGACATCAGGGAGGAGAACACCAATCATTACACACTGGGCTCTTTCACTTGAATAAGTGAAACATCGGAACAGGGGGAGGAATAAACTTCTCTACTGGTTGAGTTTAAGAGAGGCACTCTCGGGGCACCTGGGTGGCTCAGTCAGTTCAACATCTGCCTTTGGTTTAGGTTATGATCCCAGGGTCTTGGTATCCAGCCCTGCATCAGGGCAGGCTCCCAGCTGAGCAGAGAACCTGCTTCTCCCGCTCCCCTACCCCTTCTCCTATTCTCTCTTACCATCTCTGAAGTGAAAGGATAAAATATATTAAAAAAAAAAAAAAAAAAAAAAAGAAAGAAAGAAAGAAAAAGAAAAAAAGAGGAACTTTCACAGCTTACCCAGTGTCCCTTATTTTTGATTTATTTTGTTTTTCTAGATTTTATTTGAGAGAGGCACAGAGAACACACGCAGGGGGGAGGGGCTGAAGCAGAGGGGCATGCAGACTCCTTGCTAAGCAGGGATTCTCTGGGCAGGGCATCCTCACCCCAGGACAGGGAGAGGATGAAGGGAACCAAAGTCAGAGGCTTTATCGGACACCCAGGTGCCCCCCCCCCCACACACACAACTTTTTAGGAGCTAGCATGCTTGCAGAGAGCAGGAACCCCAGACCTCATAAACGCCAAACACACTACGGGGCAAGCTCTGGGACAGGGGGCCTTAGGTCTGCATGCTCCGAGATGCGATTATGCTGCAGAAATGTAGGAGCTGGTGTTTCGTCCAAGAAACCTTGAGACGTAAACAAAGAGTGCAAATGGAAAGTGGCGAAGAGGCTCACCATGGGGTGAATTAAATGAGCGTAGGCTACTGGGAATGGTTCTTACTCGTCCACACAGCAAGAGCTGTTACTGGTCAGCCCTGGTGCTTTGGTGCGGCTTGGTGACAATGCCATCGCGCTGGCTTTTTATAGCTACACAACTGGTCCTCTCTCCCTGCCGGTTGCTCTCCTGAAGAGCTGTGGAGAGGGGCAGGTTTTGTACAGGTCGGGCAAGCAGGTGGCCGCTGGTTAAGACAAGCGCAGCTGTGGGGCCTCAACAGAGTGATCCCTGAAGGACTTGGGCCTCACTTGGAGCAGGTGTGTGGCCACAACAGCGCCTTCCAGCACTGCTCTCCATTGGGGGCTACTCCCCACAGCACACGGCTGTGGGACAGTAATTCCCTAAGCTTCCCGGATCCATACCAAACCCTCAGCCATAGAAGGGAAGTATGTTTTATTAATAGATAATTTTTATTTTTATATTAATATAATATTTTATAAATTTTTATTATATATATAATAGTTTTATAATAATTTAAATGAATTTTTAAAGATATTTTCTTGGCTTGAGCCTGAAAAAGAAATCAGGAGGTAAGAAGAGGTGTTGCATTTTGATTCTTTCCAACCCGGCTTTGCCAGGTTTCTGCAGCCTAGACATGCGACAGTCAGGAATCCTGGGGACAAGTCCCTGCGCACTTGGAAAACTCCCCGCTGCCTGCTGGCCACCATGACTTTCCTGGCGGAGCAAGGCACCAGCTAAGAAGCAAGCCTAGTCCAGGGCAAACCAGTCTTCAACAAGTCGGACCCCAGTACCGCACTTTCACCGACTTTTTCCTCTCATGAGAATACTAAAAACCATGCCCAGGGGTGGAGAGTTAGCCAAGCAGCAGGGCCTGTGAGTACTCAGGTGCTAATGACCCCCCCACCTCTCCCTGCCTACAGGGCACACTTTTCCCGGGGGAAGTTCCTTTAAAACATATCCCACCTGACCTCTCCTTGTGCTGCCCCCCTGCCCTCATGCTGGGGCAGGAGTCCCAAGAAAGCTTTGTCTGTGCTTTTATATTTGGTCTCATCTCCACCACTGCGGGGTCAAAGGACCTGAGTCATAACACTTGCCGACCATGAAGAGAGAGGACCCAGCAGAACTGGGGCTGCCAGACTCCAACTCCTACCCATGACTGAGGGGTGGCCTGCACTTCTTTGTTCTAGAGTCACGGGGACTGGGGGCTCCAGCTTCCTTTGTCCTCACTGACCATCCCATTTCTCTAGCAACTGTCTTTGTCCATTCCTTCTCTCAGAATTTTCTTTTCCGTCTCATGTTAGTGCTCTTTGTTTGGTCCCCTTGTCTTCTTTCTTGAACCAAAGGGCAACGTCTCAGTGTGCTGACTGCACCAGAGCTCCCCCCTCGGAGGGGGGCAGGGCCCTGCAGATCCTGCAGGTGGGGGCTGAAGCCACCCATGGGATTTGGCAGCCACTGGAGCAAGCGCCGGTTCTTTGCTTTGCATCAGGTCCCTTTGGCAAAAGGGACTCCATATTAGGTCCCTTACAAATTACTTTGGTAGATTCTAGTCAGGACTGACCAACCTGGTAAGAGGCTAGAGTCCCTCTCTGGAGGGGTTAGGGTCTGTGTTTGGGCTTATTTTTCTTTGTTCTCTCGCTTCTCTTACCACCTTTCTTCTCCGATTCCCGCCCAAAGTCCCTGTTCTGTAACCTTGTTTGGAAACCTCTTTACTTTTGTTTTCTGTGTACTCATCTGTGGGGGGGATAATTGTGGACTTCAGTCTGCTTCACTTGAAATTAACTAAAAAGGGATATTCCAAACATAAAGAGTAAAGCCTTCCCGAGAGCCCATGAGACCAAAGCCATGCAGCCGCACACATACTAGAAGCTTAAGTGAGGCCCACAGCTGTCTGAAGGGTTCTTTGTAATGTTTTCTGTTAACCCTGCAGCAAACACTCCTTCCCTGCAAGCACTCTCTTCTTTGGGAGGACACAGTATCCTGGATAGCTGTCCTCACTTGAGCTGAAATAATCCATTTTCCTTTCTCTTTTTTTTAAAGAGTTTATCTATTTGACAGAGAGAGCGAGAGAACACAAGCAAGAGAAGCAGCAGAGGGAGAGGGAGAAGCAGACTCCCTGCTGAGCAGGGCGCCCAACATGGGGCTCAATTCCAGGACCCTGGGATCATGACCGGAGCCAAAAGCAGACGCTTAACTGACTGAGCCACCCAAGTGCCCCTTTTCTTTTTCTTTACTTTTTTTTTTTTTAAGAGTTTGTTCCTTTTGCATCGACCTTTCTAGGTCTATGGTTGGCTGACAGGATGTCGGAGCAGCGGGGCTGAGAACCCCTGGGGGTTCTCCAGAACTCAGAGCTCAGGACCAGCACCCACCCTCTCTGGCCCTCTGACTTCCCAACACCTCACGGATGTGTCGAAGAGAACTCCTGATTAGCAAAACCCCTCAATTTGACTTGATGGCCCTGCTTTTATTTGGGCTGTTGGTGATTACTGTTAATGTTGTTTAGGCGGAAAAAATTTAAGGATAACCTGAGTCTCAACCGGCCCAGATGGGGCTCTTTTGGCATGTCTAAATTAGTTTTCTTGCACAGAGAATTAGAAAAAGCTGCCTGTAACACACAACAACCCAAAACTATGAAGCTGTTTGGTGCAATCAGTGAAGCCCCCAACTTCTGGGGAGGAAGGAGTGCTCACAGACGTACTCTGGGCTGCTTCTGGTTTATTTGTTTCTGAGGCTTTGGCTGTTTTTGCATAAAACCAGCATATTCTAATTGGAAAATAAATAATTAATTGGCCCACAAATTATGAGGCTATCTTGCAATTAGATTTGTTTTCATGAAAGAGGGGGTCCTTAGAAATCAGGTTTTTAATGCTTCCTCCACTAATATTACTGAGACAAAAGCTAGATTTTGTTTGCATCTTGTTTGTGTGTATATGTGTCCATATGTGTGATAAATGTGAGATATTTTCTCTATGTCCGGGTGGTAATTGCTAAAATTCATTTGTTAAGGAGCTCTATGTAGTTGGTTTAAAGACAAGCACTTGTAAATCCTGGGCATTTTCAAACTCAGAAAAAGAAAAACTAACCCAACTGGTTTTCAAGTTCACATGATCTAGGATGACGTTCCCTATATCCAGGTCTTTATGTTACTCCGTAACGAAGATGTTTCACGGGAAAGGACCCAATTGATGGTCCAGAGAAATAAAGAGGAACAGAAATCTCAGACACCTGACTCCCTTTCCAATCATCAGAATAATGAGAAAAAGGAGGAGAAAGATAGGCTGCCGCTGGAAAACCTAAATCCAGCTCCCCAGGCACAAACACCGGAACTGATACCTGACCAAGCCCCTGCTCCCCAACCTCCTTCCGGGGCTGAAGGGCACCTGGAGAAAAACACCCGTCTTGCAGGTGGGGAGAGACAAGAGACTGAGATGGAGGAATAATGGTCCAGACTTTAAAATCTGTCTCTGGTCTTGCCCGTGGGTCCCCTTCCCCCCTGTCTCTCCTTCCTCCTCCTGTTGCTGCCCCCACCTGCGGGCCATTCAGACAGCTGGCTCCTGCACTATCCCTGGTGTGACCAGCACCACTGGCTCCTGCTCCTAGCCCCCTTGCTCTCTGGGAGAAAAGAGAGTGCCTCGCTGTTGCACTACCTCTTCATGGCGGGACCAGAGCACTCCCAAGTCTGCAGGAAGGAGCCCAAGACCTCCCAGACTAAACCACCCACTTCAGATTTCCAGGCAAGAGGACCAAGTGACTGTGACAGTGGGGATCAAAGGGATTGACTTTTTAGTGGACACAGGTGCAGCAGATTCAGTTAATACCAAATTCAAGGTTGCTTAATTACAACAGACTTGTCTTGTGGAGGTATCAACAGCTTTCATTCTACCTGGATTTATTAAATTCATATGATATCTGTTATAGTTTGTCAGCAAAAAATGAGTTAAAATAATGTTTAAGTTTGTCTCATGAAGTTTTCATGGGTAATTGTTACGAACAAGTTAATAAAAAGGTTTATAGCTTACAGAATCTTCGGTAATGTAAGACTTGAAAGCTTTGCTAGGTTAAATAATATATTGGGCTAAGTTCTTTGGATATCTGAGTCTTTTCCAAATAAGGCAAAATACTGAAACGTCAATTATTTAAATATAGATTTATCTGCTTTTGGCTTATTACAGAAAAACTAAAGATAAATTTGGTCTTTTAGTAAATAAGTCTTATGCTATATTGAAAGATTATACTATAACAAAAAAGCACACGTTTTTTAAAAATTATGAAGGTATCATAAATTTCCAATCTAAAGAATTCTGGTGTAACAGTTCACAGTTGCTTACTACTTAGTTTTATTAGAAATTGCATTCTTCTAATTTAAAATTCTGATACAGGTAATTGAGCCTGCCAGAAATAGGAAAACCAGTCTGTATGTAAAAAACGTAGGAAATACGTTTGAAAAGGTGTAAGGAATGAAAATATATTTTTGTTGAGGGAAGAAAGTAATTTTTTCCTAAAATGACATTAGTTATTTAGAGAGAGAAGGCTTAGGACAAAATCTGAATGAAAAAGAAAGTTGTAAAGGTTTATAGGGAATCTTTGGAAAAGAATTTTATATGTGGTCAGGACTAAGATTAGAATAGATGCATTTTATAAGTACACGAGTATACAAATAAAACTTTTTATTCTGTTAAAGAGACAAGATTTTCTTGCATTGTTGGTCTGCTCTTGATAAGAAATTACAAAGTTTTTTTTTTCTGAATGTGTTTTTATCAGATATTTGATCACTTAAGAAAACAAAATCTCAGTATTAAAGGAGCTAAGTTTTGCTAACTACTGTATAATCCTATGTATTTGCCTCTGGAATCTTTTTCACCTTAGTTAAATAATTAAATAAGAAGATCTATAATAATCTATGATTGTATTGAGGCACGTGCTTTAGAAGTTTCTGAGGTTTTTAACAAGCTTCCCCAAAATTCAAATTCTAAGCAAAGTCTTTTTGACTCATTGGACTTATTTGGTATGTTAGGTGAGAAGGTAAGCATTACCAAACAAATGATAATAAACTTTCTTAGGTTATACCATGGGTCAATGCTGTAACTGTTCTAGAAATTATATGAATATATGTCCTGGTAAAAGGTCATCACTTGACATTCCAATTATTAAAGTGTGTGTCAGAAATAACTGGATTTCCTTGCCAACTACTTGATAAGGAATTCTGATCAGATCTTTAACCATGCCCATTTTTGAGTCTTTTGTCATTTACAGTTATTGTTTTGATGCTCTTGCAAAATGCGTTTCAACCTCAAAGAGATTCATGATAAGAACTTTTGACAAGTACAGGTTTTTGATACCCTTAACATCATGAAACCAAGCTGGGTAAGCATTTCTGGAACTGCTGGAAAAAAATTACTAATGTGGAACTAAATAAATTGAAAAAGATGATTATAGTTTTTATGACTCTATCTGAAACAAGGTTGGTTCTCTAATGTTGCTCTTCCAGATTTAAGGAAACGTGTTATCTTATGATATCTGTGACTTATAGAAATTTGATAAAATATTACTTTCTGAACAATTTGAGGCATTTGTTTTCTCCCCTCCTGAACCCTTCAGAATTCAGAAACTCGCAGTGAACATTCTTTCATGGCAATTGTAATTGCTTATATAAGTTCAGTAAGAATCTGTTCTCCTTGTAACAGGACACCATTGGAAACATTGGTTATATTACCAAGGCTTAGACCAGAATGTCATATTTGAGAGAGTCATGCATAGACTCAGACATGACCAGATAACTTCAAGGAACTAAGTTTGACTTTATGGAACTGAAAGAGCCCCTTTGAATTGTTGGCCTGGTTCCTTGCTTATAGAGTTCCCAGTTGAGTAAAGGGGGTCACTTCTTGGGGTGCAGGAACCTAAGGATCTATTGAAAAACTTAAGAAAAAATCACCCAAATCTACAGGTATTTCAGGCAAATCTAATGACAAGTATCTGGCTTGGCTTCTGGCCTCGAGAGGCTATTAAAAAAGTTCAACCTAAAATCCCTTACAAAAGTCCCAGCAATGTAGATTTAAGAGAACTTACATGGTCAATCCCTATTCTTGTTGTACTTACATAAATAATTAGGTGAAGTTTGTTAAAATTATTTTACAAATAAATTTGTCTTCATCTGGCTATGTTTGATGAAAATGAGGGTGATTTTAGAGAGAAAACTGTGTTTCAATAACATGCCCTTTGTGCACGTTAGATTCTAGTTCTGATTAATTATCTTTTAAGTGTTTGTCATTTGCCTATATGACTGGGCTGGATCCAGAATTACTCTGGTTTCCTCAAATATCTGGCTAAGTCTCTCCAAACTAGGGCTTTCAATCTTCTTGCATTTTCTTGTCTTGGGCTCATTAAGGAGTAAAACTGTCCTTTTTCCTGAAGTTCTACAGACAGGACCAGAGTTAGAAAACTTGAAGTAAATTCTAGAGGAATTGTCATGGTAGCTCTTGTACAGACAATTCTCATGTCTGTTGCTCTAGGGGCCCCTCAGAAGATCATGGGAGAATTTGAACTACAAATCAGAGAAATCCGTCGGATCACTGTGGCCTGCCCCTGCTCTAAGGGTCCTCTGAGGCTTGACTTCTAGAAATCTTCTCCCTGGCAGCAGTCAGGACTTGGACCCTGGGTTTATAATTTGCTCCAACCATCAACCTGTGTTTCCTTTTGTTTTCACAGAAATACCTCTTATTACCTACCTGACTGCTTGCTGAACACGGAAGAGCCTATGCTGTTATTAACAAAACCCATCCTGCCTACATAAATAACAAAAAAACATGAAGTAAATACAAAAAGACCTTATGAGCAGGTATCCTGTCTGCACCAGTACAACCAAAGGACAGATCCTAACTATAACTGGTCAACAATCAAAAGTGCCCTCCCCAATCTCTCTTGGTTTTGTTGTTGTTGCTGTTTGTTTGTTTCTGTTTTTTTTTTTTTCCCCTTTCCTGGGATGATTGGTGGCTATTATTTTTGGTCCCCATCTGTTAACCTGTTCGTAAAGTTTGTGTCTTCCAAGTTCCAACAATTCCAAGTCAAGCTAATGGTGGCAGGAGGATCCCAACCTCTGCTACTACAGGAAGACCCGAGGCCCTCTGAGTGCATGGAACAGCGAGCCTGAGATTTTCCTCCCTCCAGGGCAGGAGAGGGACAGAGCCCCCACTCAGCAGGAAGCAGTTTCAGAAGATGAGACCTGTAGCCCCTTGTCTTTGAGATTAAGGAGGACGAAACCGCTCAGGGGGGAAATGAGACAGTCAGGGACCTTGGGAACAAGCACCTGTGCACCCGGACAACTCCTTGCTGCTAGCTGGCTCTCATGACCCCTCTCACAGAACTCACAGTGACTGTGAACACTCTCCTTACAGAGCAGAGCACCAGCTAAGGAGCAAGCCCAGTCTGCACCAGGACGGACCCCAGCATTGGAACTTCATGGACTTTTTCTCTCGTTAGAATACTGAAAATCATGCCCGGGGTGGAGAGTTAGCCAAGCAGCAGAGCTTGTGAGGACTCAGGTGCTACTGAACCCCCACCCCATCTCTCCTTGCTTACAGGGCACTCCTTTCTCACTGAAGTTCCTTTAAAAAATATTCCACCTGACCTCTCCTTGGAGAGCAGGCCTGAGGGTTCTTTCCTTCATGCTTCTCACCTACTCATTCCTGGTGCTGGGGTATGAACCCCAAGAAAGCCTCGCCTGTGCTTCTACATTTGGGGTCTAGTCTCGTCTCTACCACTGCTGGGTCTATGGACCCGAGTCTGGTAACTGACAGGCTTGCTCCTATCACTTTCTGTTCTGCTAAGACAGTTACTGTGATACTATTCAAGTTCTCAGTTCTAAAAATGATATTTCTATTCTATATTGCCCTATAACCATAGAATCCATTTGTCCTGAAACTCTTCCTGGAGCTCTGATTCTCACGCCGGAATGTTTAAGTCACGGCCCACTGTCTTCTCTGCACCAAGAATTCACTTACCTCTTTCTCACCCTTTGAAATCAGGCCTTTCACTGTGAGAGCCAATCTCCGTTGATTTTCAAAATAAAAAGTTGTTTTCCTCTTTCCGTGTGATCTCGTAACATGTATGTTATTGCATTATTGCTTCCTCGCATGTGCTATTATAACACTTTTTTTTTCAAAGTGTTCCACCTATATTATGATTTGGGTTATTTTCAGAGCCGAGTTTGAAATTCCTTGCTACACTATGTCTGAAATGACTAAGCGTGCAATTTCATTCTCTGGCATTTTGTTTGTTACTTTGTTACCTCAAAACCATGTTTGTTCTGATCTTAACTACTTTAAAAACAGCCTAAGGGAGGTACTTTACATCTTTCTATTTTGTTTAGTAAATGATCAGTCTGGCTTTTCTGTAGCATAGTCAGTGAAGCAAAGAGAAAGATTTCATATCACTTCACACTTCTTCCTAGGAAAATTACATGTTATTTTATTCTGATATAAAGTGCTGTGCTTTTCTGTGTCTTTATGTTATTAATATAAAAAAAATGGCCACAGCTGAAAATCTCAGGCTATGATTTATTTATAGCATAATATTCAATTCACAATTAAACGCTAACCTGTAATTGAATCCAAGGATTCATTTTGCTGATACACTGAATAAAAGATCGTAAGTAAAGTGGTGCATAAATAGGAACTGAACAGAGATTAATAACCACCAATATTTATTATGGGATGATTCATTATGAATAATTAGAATGAAATGATTAGCATGATAAAAGCAACTCCTTAAAAAGGATGCAAGATATTTAAGAAAGATTTCCATCTTGCTGTGGTAGAGAAAGTATTGTGTTCTGTAACTGCAGCAGAAAGGAAGATTGAAAGGTGATACGGACATACTTTTAAAATATTATGAAGTGTATTTCTAGATGATTTAAGTTGTAATATCCACTAAGATGCTAATATGGTCCTGCCAGTAAGTTTGTTTATAAAAAAGGAAGTAAAATATACAATTAAAATTCATCTTGAATCAACAACTGAAATAATGGCATAAAGGTAAGAAAGGAATGTCCTCCTTCGATTCTATTGATTTCTGCCCTCATCTTTACATCTGAAGACGTATAAAATGCTCCAGAGCATATTTCTCGAGTTATTCTCCCGTTCCTTTTCTTCTCAACTTGACCTTTATAAGCTCATAATAAAATAAGCACGAGAAGGAAGAAAATACTAAGGGACTTAATTGGTAGAAACAGCGATACAACAGATTTAGACTTTAAAGTACTTTGGGAATTGTAGCAAAAATATACACAATATATACTCTGTATAAAGATTTGAAATAATTAAAATAGATTTAAAAAGAAGCAAGCAAAAGAGTGACCACCAAGATGTCCAGGCAGATTTAAAAAAACTACAAATGAGAATCCTAAAAATGAACAACGTAACTATTAAAATTATTTTATTTTGTGGAGATTTTATGTATCTGAGAAGAGAGAGAGAGCATGAGTGAGGGTGGGGTTGTGAGCAGACGGAGAGGGACAAGGACACTCTGCTGAGCACGGAGCCCAACATGGGGCTCGATCCCAGGACCCTGGGACCATAACCCGAGCCAAAGGCAGAGGCTTTAACGGACTCAGAGACTCAGGCACCTCTAACTATTAAAAGCTCAATAGAGGCATTTAAATAAATGATTAGATACTGAAAAGGAAGCTGGGCATGTAGATCTGAATAACAACAGAGTAAGGCAACAGGGAGGCAGAGAAATAGAAACTCGGAAGGAGAGGCTAAGATACCTGGAGGCTAAGGGAATAGAAGAAACGCTATGCGTTTCTTCGGAGTTTCAAAAAAGGGCCGTAGAGGAAAGGGAGAGCGGTAATAAGGGAAGACCCAAGGTGGAGAAATTTCCAGAACTGACAAAAAATGTCATTCTGCTGGCAAGCAATCACAATGTATGTAACAAGGTACATGAAATGAATGTGTGTCTACGGCATTCCAGTGCCAGACTGGCAGATGGACGACGAAGGGTTCTTTCCAGCAGACAGTGAGGGGAAGGGCATGATCTTCAAGAGAACGACAACAGACCGACGGGAGATTCTTGGAGGAAATAAAGTAACATGGGAGAAAAATGTTAGCATGTATTTATCTCCTTATCTAGGGAATAACAATTGGGCTAAATAGTAAAATAGTAAAATTTGTTTCATTTTTCTTTCAGAAGAAATACAGGGACCATTTTTACAGAAATAAACACCCAAAGTACTTTTGGATGACCAAAAAAGAGAAAAAAAAAAAAAGAATAGAAAAAAGAAAAACAAAGACTGACTTCATTCTCTTGATATTCATTATGTTTATCTGCCAATTCTGAAACCACAGGAATTTAGATGCCCCACTTATAATTGACCCATTAATGGTTATCTTTCCATAGAAAATAAATGGTGCCTTGTTTTAAGAAAATAATACCAGATTTACCACATTTTGTGTTCAGGAAGTATTATAATTCCATCGTTGAAGCTCTCAGGAATCAGTCACCTAGAGGAATATGCATATACTCTGAGAAGCACCACTCAGCTCAGCAGTAAAGGGCTGGTTTCTGCCCCTGGGGACTCACCTCCCCTTCTGTAGACTGCAAATGCAGCTCCTTCCTGCAGGTGGCCTTGAAGTCTCCTGCAGCCGCGCTCAACTGCACCCCTCGTGGAGCTTCCATGATCAAGGACCTGGTGGGTGATTCAAGCCTAAGAGCAAAACAAAAGACTCCTTCATAGTAAAAAGAAAAACAAATTATGATGGACTGAAAGATAATAACATTAGTAACCAAAACAAATGAACAGGTAGAACAGGTAGGCATAAATAAAAATCCCTGCCATTTCAAAAAAAAAGCCAAAATGAGTTTTAGAATCATTTTTGCTTGCCTTATCTATTTTTTGGCTCTTTGTGAAACTCTTCATTTGCTAGCATCAATTATTTATTCTCATTTGTTTAGTGATTTAATAAGAGTTTCTTATGCTATTTCCTTTCACAATGCACAGGAAAAGTAGGTCGCGATAAGCTTACTTGTTTAAATGTTTTATAAATTTTCAAAATTAATGATGGAGTTTTAATAAATACATTCGTACCAACTTAGCATGTAACCATCTCTCAATAAAGAGTCTTGCAAAGAAGAGAGAGGTTTAATGAAAATCATTAATATTGTGAACTTTCAAGAGTTTCATAGTCAAAATTTCATAGACCTGAAAATTTTCAAACTACTCATTATACTTTGAGAAATTAATTAAAATGCAGAAATAAGCCATTTCCTACATCAACTGACTTTTACTGGCCCAGGAAAAGGTCCACAGAATGAATGGCATTAGCCTGAGAGAGAACAAGTAAATGAGGGGTGATATATCAGCTCAAGTATGATTAAAGATTGACTGCAGAAATTATGAGGAGAAAAAAATAAGCCACCCCAGCTGTTTTAGATCATTGTGCCTGTGAAAAAGCTAGTTGGGAGGCAGTTTCAAAATTATCTTTAATTATAAAACTAGAGAAAAGGACAAAAGAAGACAGAACATGAAAGCTAGAACATGGTGGTAAAAAAGCACAAGTGTGAGCAGAGGAACCAACGCCAGGCTGGTCTTTCTGGATAAACGCTCTGTTCTGAGGCACTGACTAGGCGTGCTTCCTTTGCCCACACAACTTTAGGACAAGAGTTCCCTCAGGTTCATATCCACCGTTATCCAGAGCAACTGGTTTCCTCTGAGACAAGAGATCTAGAGTTATTTTGCAGGGAAAATCACATCAAATAGTTTGAACTCTGAAGATAAGCTCTCTCTCAGTAGGGAAGTTGAACTTAAAGACTTTAAAGTAATATTGAAGGAGTAGAGCTAGCATTTAGAAGAAGTAAATTCGACATTTTCAATGTTTTTTTCACTCACCAAAGCAACTTTGAAACTTTCATCTCTACGGGCCTCTTGGACATCTTTATAAAATCCCTGGAGGGGTCAGATTTTGAAAATATATATATATATATATATATATATATATATATATATATGTTTTTTTTTTTTTAAAGAAATGCTGGTATTTTTCCAGAAAAATAAGAATCATGTTTCCAGGCACCTGGGTGGCTCAGTGGGTTAAAGTCTCTACCTTTGGCTCAGGTCATGATCTCAGGGTCCTGGGATCAAGTCCCACATCGGGCTCCCTGCTCAGAGGGGAGTCTGCTTCCTCCTCTCAATCTCTCTTTCTCTCTCTCTCTGCCTGCCTGCTTGTGATCTCTGTCAAATAAATACATTAAAAAAAAAATCTAAAAAAAAAAATCATGTTTCCACACATTTGAAAACTTGAAAATAACAATTATATTTTTTTCACTCATAATCTTCACACTTTGCACATAAAATCTACATTTCTGTTAAACTGTATATTTTATAATTGATTTCTCCTAATACATCTCCCAATACAGACTATCTTGAGTCATATATCTGTGACCACTACTACTGTCATTGGTTAATTATCTATAACATTAAATGTAATTATGTAAGTTTGGATATGAGGAACCATTCAAACATAAGTCAGACAGGTACTTAATTAAAATGAATTAATATTCTAAAACAGATTATGAATCTGACATTCAAGCAAACACAACTCAATGAACTTAGAAGTGGGAGAAAAAGCATGCTTACTTTATCAAATAATTGATATGGTTTAGTCTGTTTCCAAGGATAGGGGCTGAGGTTCTTACTTATATATATTTGATAGTAAGATGTCCATATTAAATGTGCTCATGTTTTTGAATCATACTTCTTCTGTGTTTGATATTTGGTACGATGGTGTTAAAACATGTTAAGTCTTTCTGGGCTTTTGAGTTTTTCCATTCTTGTCTTTATTAATTATTTAATCAGAAAATGTTTATTATATTCATCTTCACTTCATTTTAGACCTCAAGTCTCCATTGCCAGCATAGCCACAGAGGATAGTACTTTGCTAACGCCGTCTTAGAGGATCTCTATTCAAAGAGGCAGTAATGACGGAGGTGAGAGAGATGGATTCAAGAATGTTAGCTAGCAGCAATGTAGCTCAGTAGCAACATCTCTACATTGAAAATTATAATGCCTGCTTATGAGGTCATAAGATACGTCTTGGGAGAATTAAGAGAGATAAATATGTGGTGGTGTAGTGTTTTGAGATACTGATGGCATTTCCTTCTTGTCCCATTTCCCTGAAGTTCTGCCATTCACTAAATAGTATCTTTTGCCCCAAACAGCAGAAGATGGAGCAGAGAAGTTGATAAGGAACTCTTCTAAGTTTCCTAATCTAATAGACATTTTGAGCTGGAAAAAACCTTGCCATTTAGTGTGTTGAAAATGATTCAGCACATGAAAAAAAATCGGAAGGAAACCGAAGTCAGTGAGAGCTTGTTGTGTACTTTGACCTGTTGGAGAACTGTTTTCTTGATTCAGAGGATATAGATTTGTATGGGAAATCAACAGAATTGGTTTGCAATCGTTCTCCATGTTCTGCTACCTGAGGTCAAGTCCTATGTTGTAGGGCCTTTATTCTTTAGGTGTTAGAAGTCTGAGAAGACCACTGATGTCTCAGGGTGACTGAGGGCAAGAGACCAAAGGTGGTGGTGGTCACCTGCAGTGAAGGAAGAATAAGGGGAGAGAAAAATGAGAACCTCTTGGCAAATTCCAGGTTGGGTCCTGAGGCTCTCAATGACCAAATGTCATCCCAAAAGCTCTGGCACAGTGCAAACCCTTTGGTACAGTGACAGAACCCCAGGGACAAAGAAGAGAACTGAATAGACTGAGACTCAATTCCTGGTATCAGTGCACTCAGGGCCAAACGTGTGTGTGTATGTGTGTATGTGTGTGTTTATGTGTATGTATATACACACTTAATAATTTATATAATTTCTGTGTATGTAAAGCTGATGAAAGAATACATAAAAACATTTGAAAAGTTGTAGCAATTTTATAGTATTGTTAAATCCTTCAAGTTATGAAGTGATTAAGACTGAATTAAACAGGTTTCAACTGTATGCTTTGTTAATCTTGATAAAACTAGTGTGGTAATCATTAAGATATAATACAAACCTTATTTCCACAACTATATGGTCAATTAATTGTCAACAAAGCGGGAAAGACTATTCAATGGGGGAAAAGACAGTCTCTTCAAGTCATTTGTATGGATTATTTCATAATTATCCCACCAATACTGAGATATGCGTACTCTATCTGTATTTTACTTAGGAAGTAGCTGAATCTTAGTGTGGTTGAGTCGATAATTAGGATTAGGTAGCTGAGGCAAAGATCTCAGAATACCCAAAACTGCCTTGTAAAAGAACAATAATGTTATACTATATGTTGGCTAACTGAACATAATATACATACATACATATACGTACATACATACATAGGCATTCCAGGCATTCAAAAAAAAAACAACTTTGAAGTATTTTAAGCATGTCAAGAAAAGCTATAATAAGGAAGACAGTTGCTGGCCTGGCACAAGAATAATGAATAGATCAATAGAATAACATAGAGACTCTAGAAATAGACTAACAAGTACGGTCATCTGATTGTTGACAAAGGCAGTAAACTGTTCCAATGAGAAAAAGCAAAGTATTTTCAACAGTGCTGGAATCTCTGTATGGACAGAACGAACTTCAATCTATACCATCCACTTCTATTAAAAGTAAAAGCTAAGACATTAGGCTTTTATTTTTTTAATCATTTTTTAGGGTTTATTTATTTTAGAGAGAGAGAAAGAGAGCGTGCGCATGCAAGTGTGGGGAAGGGCAGGAGGAGGGAATCCTCAAGCAGGCTCCCTGCTGAGCTGGGCATCCATCCCCAGGCTCCATCCCAGGACCCTGAGATCAGGATCTGAGCCCAAACCCAGAGTCAGATGACTAGCCGGGCATCCTCTAAAGCCACCCGAGTGTCTCTAAGAGATAAAGCTTCTAAAGGAAAATATTTTGGTGACTTGGGAGTAGATAAAACTTTCTTAGGCCACAAAAAGGAATAACAAGTAAATATTTTAAAACATAAATAAGATGTCTTCAAGATGAAAAGCTACTTCTCAAAATCCGTCAATAAAACGAATATACCATAGACTGGGAGACAATATCCACAAAATACAGATGTTACAAAGGACTGGTACCAGGGTATATAAATAATCCTCCAGTTCAAAGATAAAAATACAAACAACGGAATTAAAATATGGACAAAACATCTGAACAAACACTTCACTAACCAACATGGATGGCTGTTCCATATACACATGAAAAAGTCACTAATGCCACTATTCATCAAGTATTGGCAAATCAAAGACACTGAGTACCACTAAACACCCACCAAAATGGCTCAACCGAATAAGAATGCTAACACTGAATATTGGGGAAGATTTGTAGCTACTGAAATACTCATTCATTTTTAGCAGAAAATAATGTAATTTCTTGGAAAAGCTCTAACATTTTCATATAAAAATTAATACATGCCAGCTATGTCCCAAGTGTCTACCAATTATGAAAACGCAAAAGTAAAATATTGTGTGTTCATACAATGGACTAGTAAGCAGCAATAAAGCAGAAAGAACTACTGATACAGACAACAACACAGAGGGCTCTCAAAAACATGTGGAGTCAAAGAAATCTTGCAAAGAAGAGTACATACTGTAAATTAATTTGTATTTAGTCCTAAATCTATCTAATCTAATCCAGGGTGAAAAAGGTGAGAGAAAATATTGCTTCCGGTGGGCAGGGGGGGAGGATTTCCTGGGAGGGGCATAAGGGAACTCTCTGGGTAATGATAATGAAATGTCTTTTTTTTTTAAAGATTTTATTTATTTATATTTGAGAGAGAGCGAGAGTAGCGGGGAAGAGCAGAGGAAGAGGGACAAACAGACTCTACACTAAGCGCAGATCCCGACACAGGGCTCGGTTTCAGGACCTGAAGTGAAATCAAGAATCAAATATTTAACCAACCGAGTCACCCAGGTGCCCGGTGATCATGTTTTATACAGGAATTTGGGTTACATAGGTGTATGCATTTGTCAAAACTCGGGAAATACACACTTAATTTTTGTGACTGTCACTGCATAATTATTTTACAGTAAAAGAAAAGAAATTAAGTTGTCTTAATTAAGTTGTCTTGAATAGTAGTTAATGATATGCATGCCAAAGCGAATAGGCAAAGTGTATAGATTTATAAAATGCACATGCAAATGAAAAAAATATAAGATATACTGGCAGATGGCTAGTGGAATGTGTACATGTATGATTGAAGACAAACAGAAGAATGATAATGGAAGAATCTAGCTCGGGGTACAAACGTGGTCACTATAAGATGCTTTCAACATTGAGTACATTTGAGAATTTCCACAATAAGACGATGGGAAAGAAGATGTGGTCTCAGATCTTAAAGGAACATCCATTTAGTTCATTTTTGGTTAAAATTTCTAAAACATTATGCTATGGAGATCCAAATAGGAAAACTGTTAACTGATGCTAATGTTTGATTGTCATTGACTATTAAAATTCAATGAAGAATTCTAATGACATGCAGGGATGCTTTTAAGATGTATTTAATTCCTGTTGCTAAATTGCCATATTAATATAAATGCTATATCACTCAATGTCTGCATTTTACAGTTATTTCAGGGAAAGGGATATCTAAAAAGAGCATCTGATATTATTTAAAAATTCAAAAATTTGAGATAAGTTTACTTGGATAAAAGTAAACTCATATTTACTTCCAAATCATGAAAATTCCAATAAACATATATAATAAAATCCCAACAAAAATCCCAATAAAGTCTCTTGAAACTTAAAACATTATGTTTAACTATTTTGGAAAAAAGGTATAGGGGTGCTTGGATGGCTTCAGTGGGTTAACTGTCTGCCTTTGGCTCCGGTTGTGATCTTTTGGTTCTGGGATCAATTCTTGAATCAGGCTCCTTGCCCAGTGGGGCATCTGCCTCTTCCTGTGCCTTTTTCTCTGTCTCTCATGAATAAATAAATAAAATCTTTAAAAAAAAATGTATGACACTTAATAGATTTTTAAAATGAAGTTGAAGTGGGAGATTTTCCTTTTAAAATTAGAACTAAATATTGAAATTATTTTAATTAAAAAATGAGATTGGAATTAGAATTATAAATTTGTCAACGGAATATAATATAATCTAAAACAGATCAAAAGTATTTATGAGAGATTAGTTTGTGAGAAATGTAGCAATCATTTTGGGTTGAAAATAGTAGGTTATTTAATCAATAATGCTTAATAAATTGACTCCCCATACTAAAGGCACTAACATTAGATACTTAACATACTCTGCAAGAATAATTTCCAGTTTTAACCATTCAAAATATAAAATCTAAGAAATCACAGACTGTAATTTTCAATGGAAAATTAGAAGAAAATTCAGAACATAATTTCCGATTTTACTTATACAAAACGTTTACTAAGAAATAAATTACCTAGTATACAAAATAAATGACAGAAAATTAGAAGAATATACAGGAGATACCAAAATACCGAAAGAAAAAAGAAAAAAAAAGAAAAAGAAAACCTTTGAAACAAGATAGAAAGCCCCAAAATCATAAAGAAAAAGAATTGATAAACTTTACTACCTAAGTCTTAGGTTGTATTGGTTTCCTCTGGACTTCCAAATAAGCCTAGAATCCCTACAGAGTCCTGGACCTAGACATTCTGGAGCTTGAATATTGTTGAATACATTGGAACTCAAATTAGACTAAACCTGTATTTCCTTCTAGAATTACATAATAAGCAGACTTTTGGCAACATAGGATCAACACTTAAATGACACCCTGTTTCTCTCTTATATAGAAATTCTCAAGCCCCCTCTGAGGAAGCTTTACAACATAGTAGAGGTTTTTACTTAAATTCATTTTATTACAAAACATTCTCTAAAAGGGCCTCTTGAAAAATGAAACCCATGTTTATTTGCAAAGCTTGTGAATTCCTATGTGATTAGTCACTGGAATTAATGAAGTACAAATGTGTTCATTTTGAAAGCATCATAACAATCATAGCAAAGGATTTCAGACTAGTTCTTAGAGTGCATACCACGAGATTCTAGCAGAGAAAAGGAGTAATGTTGAACTCCAGTCACCCTATCACCTGCTTTTTTTCCCCAAGAAATTCAGTTTTCTCTGTGTTTACACACCAAAGATGTAGTAAGATTTTTTTTTTTTTTTTTTGGGTAGAACATGAACTTTTATTTATCGTTTAAATAAGATTTTGTTTTTAAGGTGTTATGTGAACCTCAGTTTGAAAATGAGTGCCCTCGGTCTCTAGAAAAATTCACAACATTCTGAGAAAGGAATTCAGACTCCTTTTAAGGTAATTTGTGAGACACAATGACTGACTACATAGAGACTTAACAGGAACTTAAGCACCATGTATCTCACTCTTTATAAAATACTTAACATGGCATCAGGTATGCAGTGACCACTCATGAATTATTTTTGATTTCAATGATGGAATGAATGAAAAATTGAAGAGAAAAATGTTTTAGGGGAAAAAACTGCGAGCTGTGACCTGAATATGTAAGCAATTTTAATGTCTTAGCACTTTGGGCTGAGGCGAGTTTTCTTCAGCTGCAAATCGCATTGTTTCTTCTGTTGCTTCCATTTTTACCACTTTCTGCATACTTGCACTTTCCTTTATGGTCTCTTCCTTCAAATTATATCAAACAAATTCCTAGATCAGTTGTTGCTCTGTGTTCCTAAGATTACACACTAAGACAACCTTCCCATAATGATCACTTGCTTTTACCTCTAAATAAATATATAAACACATACACAGCATGAAAGAATAAAAGGGGAGAAAAGAGAGGCAGAGCAAAAGGGAAAAGGAGAGAGGGGGGAGGGGAGGGGAAGGGAGAGAAGCAGAATACTGTTTCATTATCTTTTTTCCAGCAAATTTATCTTAGACTTTCATTGACAAAACATCTCAGCCCCAAATCCTTACGACCTTACTCATGGTGGCTTTTCCTTTAACACAGCCATGATGTAAATAAGAGCTATGTGTTTTCAGAGATTAATTTGGAACCTGTAAAATTTAACATTTCGGTTTAAAATTATAGTCATATAAGAATGAACCTGATGAGGAGTTGCCAGTTACATCATTAAATATTAGTTCATTTTACGGAAATGAATCCGAGTCTGGATTCTTCTCTTTTCTTTCTTTCTTTCTTTTTTTTTTTTTTCTTTTCTTTTTTCTCCTCTTGGAACTGTTAATGAAACACAGATCCAAACACTTTGGGCAACATACAGCAGGCTTCATCACTCCTCCCCAGAGAGTGGAGAAACTCTTTTGAACTGTAATAATTTAGCTATACGTTAATTTAAAAAATAAGAAAGGAAAACATCCATACTTGGGCTATCCTTGACACATACACCATTATGTCCTTACTTACTATTCAACGTATTTTTTTCACCTTTTTAACACACAGGGCCCTCCTAAAAGGCAATGTCACTCTATATAAGACATCATAGAAAATCTGCAAGTCTAGTGCACTTGGAAATTAGCAGAAAATCTGGCACACATGAATCACTCATCAAACATTGGTTGAATAAATAAACTGTAGAAATCGACTTCATGTCCACACCAAAATACTACCTATACTCTTTAATAAACCTTTTGAAATGTACCTGTCTAAAGTCTTTTATTCTCAACAAAAACAAAATTAAAGACAACATGGCTACTTACTCCCCAAATTACCATTTGATTTACCTGGCCAACCAATCTCACCTTGTTGATTAGAATTAGGTGTCGACTAAGAGTACTTCTTACTGCCCTGAAAGGAAAATTGTCAGCAGGACTTGTAAAGATCTTCTCAGACACTCTGCTTTTAATCTTCATGTACACAAATGAATAATTGAACACCCCCATCACTACTGTGCTTTGCTTCTGTTTCAGTTTTCGAATTTAGATCAGTAACACTCATCTTGGGGGTTGCTAATTTGCTTTTAGCACTAGCAGATAAGCTTAGCTTAATGCAATATTTAAATAATTGATGGATAATTAGAAAATAAAAACCAGAAACACTATATGCTAATTATAATTTAATTCACATTCACACTTATGAATTTGGAGACATGTCAGCAAGGTAATTAAAAGAGCAGTTCTTATTTCTCTTTTGGCATAGATTTTCATAATGAGAATCATACAATGAGTATATAGTCATTGAAACGTTAGAAGTAAAATGAGGTTTCTTTTAGAATGGCATAATTTAAATAATTTTTTATTGAATGAATCACGAAACTCTGGCACCTATACTAAAACACAGTTCAAAAACAATTGGAGTCAATGTTGGCCGCATGAGTCTTAAAATTAAGGCACAGTAACTAGGACATTTCTTATATTACATGCACTCAACATCCTCGCTTTTGAGTTTTGTTATTTCAGCAATTCAAATGAACAAATATTTATCAGACACCATTGACTGCTAGAGCACTAAAGATAGACAAGGAAGGATGCAGGTCCTGGTCTAATGGAACATACAACCTTGCTAGATGGGGAGGGATAAGATAAATAATTACATAAAAATGCTGAATTCCAAACTGAAAAAAGACCCATAAGTTAAAACTATAACAGACCGTGAGATGCTGTTTATACATACTCGTCTACCCTCTTAAATCCTTTGGGTTTTGGCATTGAGTAAAAAATTATTTTTGTCTAATAAAAAATGCCTTGATTACAGGAAGATGGCTACCTTTTTCTGTTATTATTAACCAGCTTGTTTGCATGTGGAATGCTCAGATACTGAGAAACTGAGTTCCTTAGGAAATTGTATCATAGAACTATAGAGGTCTGAAAAATGTACTGTTGTGAAAGTATGGGATTTTTTTTCTTTGCATTAAAAATTTTTTACTTTATTTTTCTATTTTCATTTGAACATTTTTTCACTTATCCAAATGGGAAGGGCTGAACCAGATCTTTATGAAATAATTTGTGTTTTTCTTAATATTTGTATTCTGTTTTCCAAGACAAAGAAGACTATCTCCCAGGTTGATATTTTGATTCAGCTTTAAAAATGACTTTTAATATACGATTTTTAAAAAATTATCATTATTGTTGTCTTTTTTAATCCCACAGAAATGTATTATGGAATGTAATTTACCTATCAGAAAGTAACTAGATAAAACATCTTTTTTATTGACATATAAAGTTCTATTAGTTTTAGGTACACTACATAATAATTTGCTGTATGGATACATTGTGAAATGGTTACCACATTATAAAATGTCTCTGATCCTCTGATAACTTAAGTCATTTATTGAGTTAATAACAGCCATTGAAAAAAAAGAACATCCATTGATCACTTACTAGACTTTAGTATTTCAAGTTTTATTAACAGTTGGCTGAGATTATCCTGGGAAGAATCCCTATAAAGTTGTCTTATACTTTTCTAGGTAGTGAAGTATGTTATATACAACTGTGCCTCTTACAAACAGTACAGTATCAGGAGGCAGCCTATTCCATTGGCAATATTAGACTGAGGAGTGATTATAAGATATTTAAGCTCTGCCTTTTTCTGATTACTATTTACATTGCTTTGTATTTCCCTCAACACAACAACCCTTGACCATTTATTGGTTTTTTCCTACTCTCTGCCTCCTCATTCTTTCTGCCTATGTGTGTCATGTGTTTCATTGTCTATGTCAGATTTTCCAGAATCCTGATTTTTATCAATCCTCCTCTAAACTTCCTCTATAACTGCCTTTTCCACACTCTTCCTGTCTGACATATTTATTTTGATATTTTTTGTATGTTTGTTAGGGGCAAAAATACATATAGATTTAGAATAATAACTCACCTTTTCTTGTCCTTAATCAAATACTTGATATTTACCATGTAGGTAGGGAATGTCAACTTTTTATATAAGTATATAGCACATTTTCAGTTTTACTTCTTTGTATATCAAGGGCAAATCAACAGTGATGGGAAGTCTGACAGAGCTGGAGGAGGCAGAACTTACCTGAGGTCTTGGGAAGGTTCTGCTCTGATGTGAGGTGTTTCAACAGAGTGCCCGAATACTGCTCCTTCCGTGCCTGGACAGAACAGGAATCCAGTAGTCAGTAAAAGCAAGTGGACAGACACATTAGTTTTCATTTCCATCTTTATACATCAAATACACCAAAATGGCACAGCTGTAAACAGGAGTACAGACAATGCAAGAGAAAAATTAGAAAAAATGTTAAGGTAGCGAAAGGCCAAGAAGGGTCAATCTAAATGTCCCTCTGAGACCACTTTTGAGATGACCCTATTTAGCAAAATTCAGATTCACTAAGGATTTTCACTCTCTGATCAAAGAGCAAAGACCATCTTCTCCTTTCTTGTTTCCCAGGTACAAGAATTTGAGAGAGGGATAGGTCATAATACTTGGTTCGATCTTTCTACAAATGGCAGAGCATGAATGAAAATGGGGTGTGAGCTCTCTTGTAACGTACCATTAATTCTTTAAAGACATAGGGGGCATTTGGCAATTTTTTTACACATAACACCCACCTTTGATTAGAGAGATTATCCATGGCACCTTACTTTGACCTCGCTGGAACTAAGGCCCTCTCTAAAGCCACGAACTGCTCAAAATAAATTCATTACAGTTGACTTTATGTGGGGTCATACTTAGCCAAAGAGGTCACGTGCTCTAACACTCTCCAGGCAGTTGAATTATATTCTATCTACACTTTCATTTATTGACTCTATGTGATTTTCCAGATTCCCAGAGCCTTTCCATAATTTGACTCAGCTAAATAGAATGACTTTGCTTTTAAAAAAAAATGCAAAAAAAAAAATTTAAAGATGATGACAAAATCTTTCTTTTCTTTTGTAATTCCATATAAATGTTTTAGATCATTCCCTTTGGAATAACTTTATTTTCTTTTGGCTTAATCTTGATCTTAATTTTAATCTTGATTTTGGTTTAGGGATGTCATGTCTGCTCCATCAATGGCCTCTACACCAGCTTACTAATACAAATTATACAAAATAATGCAAATAATACAAACAATGCAAATAAAAATATAAATTTTAAACCTATAAGATAAAGTTGCTGATGCTTACTGTGAAGAATAATGGGAAATATATTGATTCAATAAGCAATAAAGACATTTTCACTAGAAAATCCTAACTAACACTTAAATTCCTGAAAAATATGTTATTTTTATAGGAAAATAAATACTAAAATCACAAGATGATTCCTCCACATCAAACAGCAATGCAGACCTTGATCTTGAATCAGAGAGGAAGAGATTTTTTTCAAGGACTGTAACATGGTTTCATCTTATCTTCTGGTTCTAAGGGTAAATTTATAAGGTTCTGCAGCAGTAAATTCCTAAGATTACAGACTTCAGTTTATAAGGTAAAAGCTATTGGGATTTGTTGACCTCTCACTGGGTTATAGTAGTTGTTGATGTTTTGTTTTGTTTTGTTTTCTACAGAGACTCTGTAGGGCCTTTAATATATAGACAGATAATCGGCGTAATTAATTCTTTATGGAGTTTGCTCTTTTGATATTTTGTAAGATATTTTATCTCTGTGAGTGGAAAATTCTTAGAGATAGTTCTTTGAAAATAAAGTAACGGTTTTAGATAAAGCCCTCATTTTGTGATTGAGGTGGGGGTGGCATTTGAGACAACATTTCAAGGTATAAATCTTCATACCTCAAGAGAGACTCCGTTAGCATTTTAAAAGAAGATACAACTTCCAGAAAGAACAGTTACCCATGTGCAAAGTTTAAAATTCAATTTCCACTATTCTGTGACTTTGAAAACTTCCCAGACAAGAAGACAAAAATATAATTAAAGAGTAGTCACGGGGCGCCTGGGTGGCTCAGTGGGTTAAGCCGTTGCCTTCGGCTCGGGTTATGATCTCAGGGTCCTGGGATGGAGTCCCGCATTGGGCTCTCTGCCCAGCAGGAAACCTGCTTCCCTCTCTCTCTCTCTCTGCCTGCCTCTCTGTCTACTGTGATCTGTCTCTGTCAAATAAATAAATAAAATCTTTAAAAAAAAAAAAAGAGTAGTCGCAGTATTTATTTTCAAACATAGAATGGCACACATACTACCTTTGCACAGAATATGTCAGTGAAAGTAAAAGGGGGATGCTATCAAAGTTTTAATTTTCCAATAAGGATTAAAAACTGATAGAGTTCTTAAATCTAAGTATCAGTTTAGTGGATATTTGATGACTTAAAAAAATAAACAATTCTTGAAGAAATAATGTGTAATCATATCTTCTAGGGGGCTAACTTGAAAACTGAATAAAATAACATAAATAATTAACTAACTATAAACCTCCAGATAATGAGGAAATGACTCTCATCCTCTCCATTATTATCCTAGAAGGAGCCAAAGAGGTAACAATTAATAAGCAATAATGATAATCTTAAAAGGAAATCAGTGAGGGAAAATAAAAGCCATCTGAAGCAGGCACATACACTCAGAGTATAAAAAATCAAAATTAAAATACATATTTCCTTCGAATTAGGAACTTTAACAAAAAGCTTTCAGATGAGTTGCAAGATTCAGCAATTAAAAACACAGGACACCAAATTATCTTCAAATTTCAGGTAAACATGAAAAAAATTTTCAATATAAGTATGCAATATTTTCAGAGGACATACTTATAGTAAAAATGGTATGGTGTTTATCTAAAATTCAAAAATGAATCACTATTTCACTCCTTAGCTATAAAACCACAGGCACTGAAAAGGAAGAGGGACAGAAAAAGGACAAGGAGTTACACAACACAGATAGATATAGATAGATATATATATATTTAAACCTACGATTAAATAAACATTTCTTATTTATTGTTGTCTTATGGGGTCATTCAGAAGGATACAACATTCAGTTCTGTTTGTATAGGTGCTGAAGGATGTTTCAGATAATTTGAGGTGATGACATTCTTTTAAAGACTTTAGGAAAACAGACTATTGACTATTGCAAAGGTCAGGAAAGATGAGACAAGCAAACTTTAGGGTCAGAAAAGACTATATATCATTCATATGATAAATATCTGGCAGCAAAACACAATAAGAGGGATGGCATATTCTGCTGTGCTAGAGAGGAGAAAGAGTATATATGGACTGTGATCCTACTCTACATTTAAAGACAGTTTAAGACGTAAGTTTAAGATGTATGTATATACTATGCACTTTGAAGTTAGCAAACACTAGGAGACAACCCTAGATATAAACAAAGATAGAAATGCCAACCTTACAGGTTGGGTCAGGTTCTTCTTAAATAGGATATAAATGTGCCTGTTTCAATGTAAGAATTCAGTGGTCCTTAATTCCCTCTCTTTGACACTTTTCTTTATGAAAATCACCACAGAAGAGGTACACATTTTGTTTGCAGAATTAAGGTCTCAACACGGGTTCACTCATTAACACGTGAAATCTCTATTCCCCAAATGTCAGCTTCAAGTAACATGGTCTCATGCTGAATTCTGAAATCTGAAATTTAGACACTGTTAAGAGATTCTTAAATGCTGGATAGCAAGTGCATTTTATTAATCAAGACTCTATTCGGTAATCAAGGAATTCCCTAATGCAGGTGCACAGGAACCAAAGAGGATGAAATGATGCCCAAATAAGCTCTGAGAAAGAAGCTTCTTCCAAATAAAAAATAATGTCCAGCATGATCTTGCTTTTAATTGAACATGATCCTGATTTTTTAAATTTTTTTTCAGTGTTCCAAAATGCATTGTTTATGCACCACACACCCAGTGCTCCATGATACCCACCACCAGGCTCACCCAACGCCCCACCCTCCTCCCCTCCAAAACCCTCAGTTTGTTTCTCAGTGTTCACAGTCTCTCATGGTTTGTCTCCCCCTCTGATGTTTAAAAAATCGTGGAAAGATTAAAATAAAAATGCATAGTAGACCCTGTACTAACTACAATGGATGGTTATGATTTTTCTGTGTTTTATACTTATTAGCTCTCTATACAGGATATCCTGAGAATTCTCATCATCATCCATTGGAGTAGGTGAAACAGTCATTAACTCCAACAGGGTTTTAGCTTCCTTTTAAAGTTGAAGGAAAAGTTAAGCAAATTGTAGTACAGGACACCATTCCTTAGAATATTTCTCTTCTTTCTTTCTTTTTTTTTTTTTAAGACTTTATTTATTTTCGCGGTAGAGAGAAACAGAGACAGAGAGAGAGAGCACAAGGAGGGGACGTGGAGGAGAGGGAGAAGCAACCCCCCCCCCCACACTGAGCTTGGAGCCTGACCTGGGGCTCCATCCAGGGACCCTGAGATCATGACCTGAGCCGAAACCAAGAGTCAGACACTTAACCAACTGAGGCACCCAGGTGCTCCAGAATATTTCTCTTCTCAATGAGAAGCCTCAGTCATTGAGTTTATAAGAATTCCAAACTAGCAATTAGTTCAAAGAACTTAGGGGGCAGGAATCAGAGTCATGATAGCAGCACTACCTCCAATATCCAGTCCACGGGACTATTAGGAGACTTAAGTCTTCAAAAAATTTAATAAACTTGAGACAGCACTTCAAATTCCTCCACTGGAAAACGGCTGAAGTCCTGGATGAATTCATCTAGGTCTCAGAGGCAAACATATTCCTTTTTATTTATTATCTTCAAGTTTGATCCTGTGCTGTCGAATGTATACAATTTCTTTACTTAATTACATTGAAAGACTCTTTACAAATTATAAAATCTTCTTCTTCTTCTTTTTTTTTTTTAAGTTGTATTTGAGATCGGGGCTTTTTTTCACTCTGTAATGCCATTTTCTAGCCCTTTACGTAGCGTAAGATGGGTGTTCGTTAATATGTCTCTCTGCAGTTGTAGGAAGTGACACAAAGAACACAGCAGCACATGCAGGCCCAGGAGAGACTGGGGTCTCCATATCACCAGGTCCAAAGGGCTTCGGAGAGATGGCTAAGGCCTGGCATGCAATGTCTGCTGTTCTGGAGAGTCAGAAGAAGAAAGAGAAAAGCCAGATGGAAAGAGAACAAAGGAATCAGGAAAGGATGGGACCCTCACACCGTGGGAAGGAGGCTAGAGAGAAACCGAAATATTTAAATTCTATTTTTAGGTCATTGGTCTTGATGTTTGCCAAATGGAATCTCCTGCTGCCTTCAGGTTTTCAATGAAATCTACCATGATCGTTCATATGTTTTGAGGTTTTTATTTAGTAGTATTATTATTTTGGAGGGGACCAAGAAGGGAATGAGTTTTACACGCAGATCATTATAGGACAGAAGAGATAACATGAAAGGGAATCAGGCTTTGAGACCAAGGAGCTTAAGAGAACCCAACCCTCCCTGCCCTCCCCCGCAAGTCATAGGAATCCCAAGTTGAATTTTAAATTTCTACATGCAAGAAGTCCAGGGCTAATTCATACACCTCCTAAGTGCCAGAAAGTTCCAATGTATTCATTATTTTCAAATTTACATCTATGCCGTGATTATTTCAGTCTTTGGAAGTCTTCATACCTTTTCTTGTTTCTTTATTTGTATCCCTTTCACTCCCTATCTAAACTGGTAAAGGCAAAGATTAGATGGGGAACAGTTTCATTCTATTCCCAGATCTGCCTCTAATTCATTTTTTGATCTTTGATAAGTATGTAAAGCCTTCTGGTTGCCATTTGCAAAATGAGGCCCTCAGGGGCGCCTGGGTAGCTCAGTCCGGTAAGTGCTGACTCTTGATTTCAGCTCAGGTCCTGAATTTGAAGCTGTGGACTCCAGCCCTGTGTCCGGCTCCCTGCTCAGTGAAGTCTGCTTCTCTTCCTCCCCACATCCCTCTCTTTCTCCCCTTGTGTTCACTCTCACTCTCTCTCTAATCAATAAATCTTTTTAAAAAATTAGGTTAAGGTACCTTCATCTCTAAGGTACCTTCACTTTCTAACAGTCAAAGTTATATGATTTTTTTTCTCCAAACATGTCAAAATGTGTTTACTGTACTTCTTCTCATTCCTCCTTAAATAGAAGTGGAAATGAGTTTGTCCCAGAAATCAAAAGAAAAAGATACTTCGGAGAAAGAATGAAGTAATCATATTGGCAAAAGTAAGTTATGAACTGTCATTTTTACCACTCCATTAGAAAGAGTTCCTATGAATCCTGCAAGCGCATCATTACCCTTAAAAAAATGTCAGTATTTTTCAACATACATCCCCCACTTGTGTTATTTTAATAATAACTTTAATAATAATAATAAGTTTAAAAATAACATTAAATAATATTTAAATAAATTAAATTAATCATAAAATAATATTTATATAAAACCATAAATTATATAATTTTATTATAAATTATAAAATAATATATAAATAAATTAAACCAATATTTAAATAAATTAAATTAAAAATAATGTTTAAATAAATTTAAAAATAATAATAAAGTATAAATATTTTAATAATAATAAATGGTGTTCCTGCTTCCAGCTAACTCCACAACACACAACCTATATATGACTAGATTAAACTTACCAAACCTCCTGATAGTTTCCCTCTACAAGGAGCTATATAATTTTCTTAGATACTGCTTCTGACCCTCAAACAAGACTTTATAATCTGGGCCCATCTACTGCTCACACTTCTTTTCTTCTACTCATCTATGAAATCTCATTACTACTTTTCTCAGCTCTTAAGGTAAATGTAATCTGTTCATCCTCTGGATATACTTAGTGTTTATTACCTGTCATGCTCATTTAGAACCTATCATATCTATCTTAAAATTTTACATTTTAAATTATATGTATCAACCCACATCTAGAGTAAAAAAAATAAATTGAAGATATACTGTTCATAACCCACTGGATTCTTATGCACAACATGGTATCTTACATTAGTGAGATAATTAAAAATTATTGATCCTTATCAACATTGACAAGGATCAATATTTCAAGGATCTTCCCTTGAAAGTTTTTTCTCCTGTTTTTAATGCCAGTTTGATAAATGGTACCGTCATGTCCTAAACACTTAAAAAAAAAAAAAAAACCCCAGATTTTATTTATTTATTTGTCAGAGAGAGAGAGAGAGAAAGAGAGAGCATGAGTGGGGAGAGGGGCAGAGGGAGAAGCAGGTTAGGTGCTGAGCAAAGCACGCTACCTGGAACTCAATTCCAGGACCCTGGGGTCATGACCTGAGCCAAAGGAGATATTTAACCAACTAAGCTACCCAGGTGTCCCCCTAAACACTTAATTCAGAAACTGGGAAATATACTGAGGTGTCCTTTCTTGTTCAATTTCCTTATGAGTTTACTTCTTTTCACAACTTCAATATTACTTTTACTTTCTCTCAATTATTGCTCCATACCACTGTCAACTAACTCTCTCTTTTGAAACAAAGATGAGGGACATTTGGTGGCTCAGTCAGTTAAGTGTCTGCCTTTGGCTCAGATCATGTTCCTGGGGTCCTGGGATTGAGCCCTAGGTCAGGCTCCCTGCTCAGTGGGGAGTCTGCTTCTCCCCCTCCCTCTGCTGCACCCCCCAACTCATTCTCTCTCTCTCCCTCTTTCTTTCTTGCTCTCTCTCAAATAAATAAATAAATAAATAAATTTAAAACAAACAAAAGCAAAAATAAAAGACAGTTGACTGTGTAATTCTCACTTAAAATGCTTCCAGAATCCAATCATTTAAAGTCAAGTCCAAATGCCTCAGTAGAATTTACCTGTTAGCAGTGCTATGCACTTTACACTTCAGGGACAATAAAACTCTTGACAATTTTGTAATGTTTATGAACTCTTATGAATACTACTTCTTCCCAACATACTCCCTATCCTTCTCCCCTTTGATGGTCATCTCTATAAATTCTTTAGGGTTGGATTCTAGATTATTTTCTCTGTGAAACAAACGTTATCTGTGTTATTTCTGCCCTTCCTCCCTCTGCTCAGCCTCTGGTATACTGATATATATATATATATTTATAAATATATATATAATGCAAATATAATACAAATATATATATTATATAGATACATATATTTACAAATATTTATATTTATTTAAGAGTGAAAGCATGAATACATTAAAATTATCCTATTTATAATTTCTGTGTAAAACATGGGAACTTTGTTTCTTAACATATTTCTGTTTAATACTTCAATACAAATTGGCTTACTAATATCCTGAGGTGATGATCTGAATTTATTGAAACTTACTGTGAGCCTAGCCAATGTCAATTATTCTAGTGAAACAGGGAAACAATATTGTTAAATTGTCTTTCTGATGGAAACAACAACAACAAAAAAACCTCACCATGTTGTTCATTTGAGATGGGAGAATAAGCTGCCAAGATTTCTGAAGATATATTATTTCAAAATCTGTTTTTCCTTGTCAGTCAGCATTTTTTATAATTTAAAAAATATCTCAAGGCATTTACTCCCAGATGCCAAATCATGTTTTCTCTTCCATTTCTGAAGGTTTTCAAAAGATAAAAAGAGATAATGGAAAAGATACTTAATCAGACAGAAAAATCCATTAGAATAAAACTATTTCTTCAAGATGAAGTATATTTCAAAAATATTTGATTTGTCACTAATAAAAAAAGACTTAACTGTGTCAGGACTAGAAATAATGCAGACAACCTTCTTGTTCATGTTTTATAATGTTCAAATAGTTTGTATTTTACCGGCATTTATTTCTCTGATTATTTAGGGGAGAATACCTCTTCATTTGTTAATTCCTTCTATCGCTTTCAATGAAGCAAAAATAATTGAAATTTTAGAGCATGCGTGAAGAAAACAAAAGGGAAAAGAAAATAAATTACGTTCATATCCAACGAATAAGTAGTCTGATGAAAATTACATCTAGGAAAAAGATACAGAAATAAGACCTCTTTCAAATTTGCACCTCCAAAAAATGTTTTAGAGGAGTTAAGGAGAGCTTTCCTCATTCACTCTGTGAATATACACATCCAGTAAATAATAAGTAAATCTAAGGTCTATAATTGCTGAGGTTGTCATTTTGCCCTTTATTTACATACGCTAAAGGAATGAGAAGGCTTTTAGAAAATCCTAAATAAAAAGATGTCACCAAGAACATATCTTTAGTAAACATAACAGTCATAAGATTCTATTATTATGGATTTATTAAAAGACAGGAAGGTCTGATTTATCACCACATTGTAAACATTCTAATTAAAATGTGAAACTATGAAATGACTTGATAAGAAGTGCACTATCTATATTGCTTTTGTTATTTTTTGTAAAACAATTCCTAAGAGATGAGTTCATAGAAAGATTTAGAAAATTAATAAAACCAGATCTCTAGGTGAATTATCTTTTTACCACATTTAAATATTTTGGGGAAGCTTTGAAATACTTACTCTATTAGTATATTTTGTTTTGAGGTTTGGTCATTTTACCTAACATGCAGATGGTATATCTAATACCAGTCTTGCTTCTTTAAGGTCATGCTCATTCTCATGCATGCGTATTTTCTGTGTAACCCTCTCCTTTAGAAACTCAATCGTCACTCAATCTATATGCAATTTAAGCTTTTGCGATCCTTGTGGAAATTCTCTTATCTAAAAAATCTACTGTCAGTTGCAAGAAAACCTCAGTCTGCTTTGGGGGAGGAAAGTGAATACCTTAATTCTGCTTTTTTGTCATATTTTATTCCTCAGATTTTTCACTCCTATTTGGATTAGTCTCTGAGGAGAAGATGGGCTTTCTGCTGCTGTGAGTCATAGGCAGGAAGACTGTGCTTCCTACTGGCACACTGTGCTGATCATTACCTAGTGGAATACACAAGGACAGGGACTTCTATCATTTAATTTTTAAATTTTCTCCCCCTGGGGCGCCTGGGTGGCTCAGTGGGTTAAGCCTCTGCCTTCAGCTCAAGTCACAATCCCAGGGTCCTGGGATCGAGCCCTACATTGGGCTCTCTGCTCAGCGGGGAGCCTGCTTCCCCCTCTCTCTCTGCCTGCCTTTCTGCCTACTGTGATCTCTGTCAAATTAATAAAAAAATTTAAATTTTCTCCCCCTAAGGTTTATAATGTTTTTATATAATTGCAGATACAATGACATCGAATGGATACATTTCCATTGCTTGTTAAAGGAAAATAAAAATCGGTAGGGAAGTTGTCCAAAACAGACAGTACCTGATTGCCTTCAGTGGCTTCAGATATTACATGGTTTATGGATTTATTTGAATTTTCTACGTTCTTTTTTCATTTTGGAAAAACACCCACAACCTTGTATATTCAAAAGATGATAATTCTGTAAATAGCTTTAAGACGCTGAACTACATGGTTAAATTGTATAAACTGACATGGGAACAAAGAAGCTAGGACTTATAACATGATACCACATTCGACACAAGTTAGACTTTCCTTCTAATCTCCAAATATTAAATGACTAGGTTGCCTGGCCTGCTCAGCTGGTCAGGTCAGGATCTCAGGGTCCTAGGATCTAGCCCTATCTCACTGCTGCTCCCCAGATGGCAGGGAGTCTGCTTCTCCCTCTGTCCCTCCCCAAGCTGATGCTCTCTCTTGCCCTCTCTCAAATAAATAAAATATTTAAAAAAAAAGATATCTCAGTGACTCTATAATGTCATAGTTTTACTTATGATTTTCAGAGCATCTCCACTGATGTGGACACAGTCAGAATCTGGAATGTTTTGTTTAGGCAACTTGCCTTGGTATTTATGTTTTCACTCAATGAGCAATAACTGCGTTTTATAAAAATTCAGGTGAAAAATGCAAGTCTCAAAAGCCTATCCTGTAATAACAGGATATGTATTAATAACATACACAGAGCCCAAATGGGAAATAGCTAGGTACACAGACATCAGAAAGCAGTTGTTAACGCCAAAATAAGTTTCCTTCATCCTTTCATTTGTATGAGATTTTATTTTGTTTTCCAGATTGCTTCTGTGAACTTTATGTTGTCACTTGCCATGTAATTCATTGTGTGCCAATAGGGAAACAAAGAGAGCTCCACTTCTTTGGGTTTGTTTTTTACCCACAATGACGATTGGTAGCATTACTTTTAATTAATGTAAAGAAGAGCAGGTTTTTGCCAGAACCCCATTTTCCTCTACAACAGTATCTTCACCAGGAACACTCATCATATTCCCAGCTGGCATTACCATGAACGCCTCTGCGTGATCTTCAAAGCAATTCCAGGCCCGAGTCAACCATTAGAGTTTTAGGCAAATCATAACCAGTCTGAGCATCTACAGTTTGTAGGCAAGTCCAGGGATCTTTAAAACCGTTGAGCTATTATGTCATCCTGAATTTTATGTACATGGTTTGTGTGCCACACCAAGTAGCTTTAAAGATGGTCTTCCTCTGAGCTCCAAAATAACACCAGAGGTTAGCACTAGATCTTTTTATATAAATGGGTCTGTGCTAGTAAATTGCAGGGGGCAATGTACAACAGAATCATCTAGATTCATGATTTCATATATATAAATACTTATTTATACATGTAAATATACACTTATGTTTATAGTATATAACAGAATAATATATACATATAAATATATATTTATATATATAAATATACACACATAAATATACACACACATATATATTAAAGATAGGTTTATTTATTTTAGAGAAAGAATAGGTGAAAGAGTTGAGGGAAGGGCAGAAGGAGAAAGATTGGGAGAATTCTCAAGAAGACTCCTGGCTGAGCTCAGAGCCAGACACTGGGCTTGATCTGAGGAACCTGAGATCATGACCTGAGCAGAAATCAAAGGTCTGATGCTTTGCTGTCTGAACCACCCAGGTGCCCCCGTGATTTTACATTGCTCGAATCCTCTGCTATGTTCACCAAATATCTCACCATAGACCTCTCAAGCAGAGATACAATACTTTCTATATAAAGTTTTCATTGTTTTCTGGAAAGCGTAAGCTGTGATACAAATATGTTTGTGTGTGTATGTGTGTGTGAATGTAGAGTATAGTACTGAGGAGTACCAGACCCAAACATTTTAGTTTATGAGTGCTGACAATATTCTCCAAATAAAATTCCAATCTAATAGAAACTTTTTCAGAAAACTGGAAAAGAGAAAACACGATGCCTTAATATATGAAGGGTATTTTCAATACCAAACCCAGGCAAGAACTATACGAAACAGAAAATTTAAAGGTTCATATTTGTTCATGGGTATAGATACAAAGATCCTAAAGAAAATATGCTGAAACCAACAGTAAAGTATTTACTATAGGAATATAATTTTTAACAGCAGAAAATTAATAAAATTTTCCATAGTAATTTATTGCTGGAGAACATTATATAATCATATCAAAAGATTGAGACCCACCACTCAAACAGTTCAACATTTTTCCATGATTCACAACCACAATAACAATTACCACCTTTTAGGAAAATAGGAATGGAGGAGAACTTTCTCCCACAGGTTCAAGTCTACAACAAAACTACAAAACTTACAGCAACCTCAAACTTACTGGTGACACATTAAAACATTTCACTTAAAAGCAGCAGCCATACAAAGGTGTGATGTGGTTTTACTTTTTGTCTAGAATCGCCACTTGGATTCAGCTCTCCACTATAGTTCTTGTACTACTGCTTGGAAGGAAGGGAAGGAAAATGCAGATACATGAAAAGCATATTGTTTGGGGAAAAAGTAACAAAATTCTCATGCTTCATCTATAATATGGTTTCCACACAGAAAACTTAAAAGAACAGATGGATGATTTAATAAAATTGTAAGAGATTATTTTGACTTAAAGTTTAATAAAAGTTCTGCAAACCTTTTAAAGAATGAATTATTAAATTTAATCAAAAGAGATTAAAGCGATTTTAAATATAAGAACATAACGTGATCATAAACAAGAAGATATAAACCTGAAGTTGTTAATTTCCCCCAAAACCTTGAATAGATTAAGTGCAATCTCAGATCATCAATGATATATCCATGGAATTTGACAAGCTGATTCTAAATCTATCTAGGATACTGGGCCAAGAATAATAAAGCAATTCTGAACCCCTCCCCAGTTCAAGTAGGCAGATTTTCCCTACCAGATTATAAGATATATATAAAGTTCTAGTTACTAAGTCAGTGCGGCTGTGATAGAGAGAGAGAGAAATAGTGGAATAAAGAAGGCCACAGAAACAGACAGTGCACTGACATCTGTGTGGAAAGTTGATTTATGACAGTCACTACTAAATGTGAGCGGGGAAACAAGTGACTAGTCAATAAATGATGCTGGGATAATTGTTTATACATATGGGAAAATCAAATTTTATTTATCACTGTCTGCAAAAATAAATTTCAGCAGGATTAAAAATGTGATGGGTAAAGTTATAAAGTGTGTAGAAGACAATGCAGGAGACTATCTTTTTGACTTCAGATTAGAGAAGGATTTCTCCTATAGTAAAGGAAAAAATGATAAAACTGATACACTGAAATTAAGAATTTCTGATGAACAAAGGGCACAGAAGAAACTGAACCAAGGCAAACCTTGACCTTGAAGAAAATATGGGTAGCACATATAATTGACAAAGATCAATTTCCAAATATATAAAGAACTCTAAAAAGTAACTGAGAAAGGTGAAACTCACAGAAAATGACTAAGAATTTGGAGAGATACATCACAAAAAAAGGATCATTAAAATTCAATAACCATTTAAAAAAATAGTTCAGCTCATTTGTAAGCAAATGAAACATTAAAACTGCATTGTGTTACCAAGTTAAACTCTCTAGTCTTGCAGAAACTTTAAAGTCAAAAATATATTTCTTATGGGAAGGGATGGATACATTCTTAAAACAGAAAAGATACAAAGCTTTAAAAAACAATCAATAAATGTGACTATATTAATATAAAATATTTCTTAACAATAAAAGGACCCTTAAGCAAAGTTAGATACAAAAACGCATCACCAATAGCAAATATAACTGATACACAATTACCATCCAAAAAATATAAGGAACTCCTACAGATCAATAAGAAAATGACAACTCATTCCAAAAGGAAAAAAAAAAATACTAATGAGTAATTCACAAAAAGAGAAACTTGAGCATTCAGTACACTGGGGGGGAAATGTTCCATGTCAGTCCTAATCAGGACATTATAAATGAAAACAATAAAATATGTAATTTTCTTTGAATCTTTTCTAGTGACCAGGATACTACAAAAGTCAGCCTGTCATGTTGGTTTCTATCATCTTCATGGCTGAAATAAAGCTTTACTTACTATTTTTCACTTTAGGGTCACAGCAAATGGATGCCATTATGTGGCTGGTTTGGAAAGTGACTGAAGTATTTATGGAATGTATAGGAAGTGCATTTTTCACTGAAAATAAAACCTTTTCTGGAGGTTTGTGTGTTGTGTGTGTGTTTTAGATAGCCATTTTGAAATAATGTCTTAACCAAATTTCTATGCTTGTTTCAAAGTAAAATGATTTTTTTTTCTTAAAGTCCTTCATGAAATAAAATAGAAATCAGGCTCAAAGTTAGATGATTCAAAGTCTGCTATTTAGTTAAATGATTGTGTGCCTATATTTATTTTGTCAGTTCACTACAGGAAGTATCAGAAAATATATAGTTTTTCAGTAGGGTGACACTGGAGGGGACACGCAATACCACAGAAAATAGCTCATTGTGCTATCTCAGTAGGTCTCATGAGCAGTGTGGCATTAGGTCATTTAGCTACTTAAAATCTTAATTTTCAAAAAAAATCTTAATTTTCTTATCTATAAAACAAAACAAAACAAAACAAAACAAAACGGTCTGTGACCATTGATCTTGGGGTTATGAGTTCGAGCCCCATGCTGGGTATGGAGACTGCTTAAAAATAAAATTTAAAAAAATTAAATTAAATAAAAAAATAAAAAGATTATTATCTATATTATATCTGCATCATTATACAGATCTGTATCTGTATCTGTGTATACTTCATGACTGCCTAGCATTATCTGTTATGTGTAAAGTCCGTTTAGAAGACTTAGTTATCCAGGCACCTGGGTGGCTCATTCAGTTAAGTGTCTGACTCTAGATCTCAGGTCTTGATATGAGGGTTATAAGTTCAAGCCTGGCCTTGGGCTTCATTCTGGGGCATGAAGCCTGCTTTTAAAGAAAAAAAAAAAAAAAAGACAGTAATCTATGGTGGTTCAGGAATATCAGAATTTTCATCCACTGATGATGAGAGGGCAAATAATGTATACCTTCCAGACTCCTTATACTTTGAACAAACAATTCAATTTCAAGGAATTTATCCTGAAGAGACATCTTTATATACAAAGATGTAGCTATAAGGAATTGAATGATAGCCTTGTTTAGGTTCATTGACTATAATCCAAATGTCTAAAAACAGGGAATTAATTAATATACTCTTGTGGTTCAATAAAATGGAATGGTTTTAGCCATTTAAAATATAGAATGCCATTGAATGGTGGTGGGTATTGTGGAGGGCACGTATTGCATGGAGCACTGGGTGTGATGCATAACCAATGAATTTTGGAACACTGAAAAAAATCAAATTAAATTAAATAAAAAAGAATGCCATTGAATGAAATGAATTAAAAATGAATATTACGTTTCCATAAAGTATGAATAAATATCTATGTCTTTAAAGGGCCTCAAAAAAATCTTCACTGGTCAACATTCATCATTTGTCAGCTTTCTTCATTTCCCTTCTCCTGGTATTTAGGTCCTTTTTTTCTCCTTCATCCGATTAGAAACTCAAACATATTGCTTAATTCGCAGAGAAATCTGGGAAACATTATTTCCTCTTAAATCTTTCTACTTTAACACATAAAAACAGCTTTCAATTTTCCTTTTTATATATAATTCTTCTTAAAAGGTAGAAGTGTCTTAATTAGATGTCACCTTAAATAGAAGTATTTAAGTAAATGTCTAAAGATAAATCACTATCTTGAGAGGCTGTGAGATTTCTGTTAAGCGCTGAAAGAGAGAATGACCACATTACAAAGACATAATAGAGAAAATTTAAACTTAGTGGGAAACTTGGAATAATCAAAATTTAGATAATTTTTAAGGCCGAGATTTCATATTTATTTCACCTATCCTGCAATAAAGGATGGATAAGTAAAAGGACTGCCTGCTGAAAGCTTATTCTGATCTAAAGTCCAAACCAACCAGGGTAATTATCAATGATTACAAAAAATCACTCATTTCATTTCTAAGTCAGAAACTTAAAAGAGGCCATGCAATGAAACATAAATTCTTCACTAATTCTGCATGGGTTTTGTATTTGTATGGAGGAAAAGGACTAAGGCTGAGAGAATTATGGATAAATAAGAAACTGATCCTATAAATGAATTATTATACTTGATTTAGAGAGATTTGCAACATTTATATTGTGATTAAGTTATCCTAAAACATCTTCCTTCCCAGTTTTGCAGGCATGTCACATGAGATTAAGAATTCAAGTATGCGGGGCGCCTGGGTGGCTCAGTGGGTTAAGCCACTGCCTTCGGCTCAGGTCATGATCTCAGGGTCCTGGGATCAAGTCCCACATCGGGCTCTCTGCTTGGCGGGGAGCCTGCTTCCTCCTCTCTCTCTCTGCCTGCCTCTACGCCTCTATGCCTACTTGTGATCTCTGTCAAATAAATAAATAAAATCTTAAAAAAAAAAAAAGAATTCAAGTATGGAACCATAATCAAAACCTATGTTTTTTTTTAATTTTCTGAATGAATTAGGCAAATTTCCTTGGCTCATATCTGATTTCAGGCAACTGATGTGGAGGACAGTTTGAGAGCACCTCGGACTCACAGTCACTACACATCACCTCAAGAACGTGCCGAGGATCTCCCTGCTTCTCAGAGCCGCAGCGAGCAGGTTCAGCACAAGCAGCACCCAGGGATCACCCCAACCTTGCCAGGGAGTCAGTACCTCTAAGGCTACTTTCTGACCAATGGGGGAAAAGCTGATGAATAAAGGACCCAGCCGTGGCTTTCCTTTGGACAATTATGAGAGGCATTTTAGAAATTCTTTTTCCGTTTGGTCGTATTTTAAAAAGGATAATACTTAGTCCTAATTTCAAATCATTTATATAGTATTCTCTCCTACATAATATTACTGATCCTTAGATTAATCTTGTGGCGAGATCAGGAACTAACAAGATGAAGACACTGATGACACTACTTCTTCTCTTTCTTCTCCTTCTTCCATATTCCTCCTCTTCCTCCGTCTCCCTCTCGACCACCACGACTACTACTGTTGATGCTGCTACTAGTCACACTGATGATGGTGGAAAATATACAATGCCTACTCAAACTACTTCAGTCATGTGCTAAGCTCAGAACAAATCCCAATTCTGTAATTCTTACAATTCTGTAAATTCCAATACTTTAATTCTTACAGTAGAACTCTGAGAGACGTGTAAAAAAAAAATCTCCATTTTATGGTTGAAGAATTGAAGCACAGAGAGTCTAAATAACTTGCATAAGATAAGGCATAAGCATTTTGATGATCCAGGGTTAGAAAAAGCACAAACCAATTATTGCCTGAGCACGGAGAATTTCAGTCCTAGTTGAGTTTTCTTTGTCTTACCAATTCCGAATTTGAGAAAGAAGGGAAGCTATACCTATTGCTTCTATCTTCCAGGAACTGTCAATTTGGTGACTAAAGTATATAATTTCGTCAAAGAGATCCATTATCAACTAGTGGGTTGCAGAATAATCCTTTCCCCTCACCAAAGATCCATGTCCCAATCTGGTATCTGTCAGTGAAAATGTTACCTTAAAAGCGAAGAGGAATTCATACGACAAATTGGGATTGTCATTGCTAATCCAGGAGTCAAGGAATGCCAAGGACCTCTAACAACTGGAAACACCCCCTAAAAACTTTTTCTCCCAGAAAGTAGCGCAGCCCAGCAAACACCTTGATGTTAGTCCACTGATAACCATTTCAAACTTCCAACCTCCAAAACATTAGATAATAAATTTGTATTGTCTTAAACCACTCAGTTTTGGTAACTGACAGTGTAACAATGGGAAATTAACACAATCAGTTAGTAATTGGCAAAAGCAGGCAACCCATTCAAGCTGATAATGTCTTTTTCCTTTCTCCTTCCCTCTTTCTCACTTTCTCTCCCTACCTTCATTGGGAAATGAAAGACTGTCCCAATGATCATTCATGTGAACATGAAAATTTTATCCACTTGCACGAAACACGCCTACACAAATCTCCAGAGGTGAAATTAAGAATAAAATTTACCTTGACACACTCCAGCAAGTACCTTTTAAAGACAAAGGTCAGCATGATTGATGAATATACAGTTGACTTAAAACTAAAATTAGTTCCTTCGCAAGTTGCGATAGACTTTTAGAATTTCTGACTAAGATTACATTAGTGTTTTCCCACAGTGACTATAACATCAATCATTTACTTCAATCTTCCTTTGACATTGTTTGGCATATCTTAAACTTTCAATTTAGATAGCTACATGAAGATAAAGAGGTTAGTCCTAGAGCTCTCTATGATTTAGTTGAGAAAGTCAGATATATAGTATTCAAATGTGCTCATTCCTCTTCACCTTTAACTTTTCCCAGCCTACTAAATAAATCTGCTTGAAATAATGACCTACCTACTAAATAAATCAGATCTGAGAAGCTCTCCATTTTGTTACAGAAATTCTTATTCAGGATCTAAATGGATTATATATACATGTATATATTGACACAGATAAAATGAAGTAGAAATGCAACTGGGCTAATAGTGAGGAGACAGATTTGCTTTCTGTTCTGCCATTGATAGCATGTGTATTTTGTGCAAATCACTTAACCTGAGGCTCAGTTTGTAGAATAAAGATAATGATAAACACCTCCTTAAATACTGAGGAGTAAATAAATTACTGCAAATGACTATATTTTGTCAATAACAAAAATTATGACAGAATGTTATTAATTTCATTATTTTGATTAATTGCAACTTACTGGTTCTAAAACTTACCATGTAATACATTTCTTATATTTATTTTTTGTTTTACTTTTATCTCATATTTTCTTCACTTAAATACCCTGAGGGCCCTGTTAAATTACTTCTATTACATGGGATTGAATATTATTCAGTATGACATGTCGTGCTCAACATTATCTTATATATAATTATGTACACGAGAGAGATAAATGATAAACAACTGAATTTAGAAGGTCTTTACAATAAGTGCTACCAGAGGAAGAGTGTCATTTCATTAACACATAAGGTAACACTTTTATGTCTTTTATAATAACAACAATAATTTCTTACATTTATTGACCACTTCGTATGTGTCAGACATCATGCTTTACAGGGATCAACTCACATTAATTCAGTGAAAATACAATGAGATGTTATTATTTATTATCTTCATATTTTATAGACGAGGAACTGGTCACTTCGAAACCTATTAACTAAATTGCCCATGATCACTCTCCTACAAAGCAGTAGAGTTTTAATGCCAGAGGCAGAGTTCTTAATTGCAACACCTTGAGTCCCTCCAGTAATTTCTGCTCAGCCTATTCCTCTCTGAACTTTATTCTTCCTTTCCGATCTGACCCTTCAAAACAGCTACATTGTCCTGGAACTGAACATACTTGCATTCGGTGACAGGTTATCACCGACCAGAACTTATTTGTTGAATAAATCCTTGAAGCTAGTTTTTCTAGTGGGCCAAAGTTAAAAATTTCTCTCAGAGTGTCTACAGTAATGGGAACTCAAAAATAATTGCCCGTCAAATAATTGGTCATTATTTTTCAAACTGGGGATAGAATTTACAATAATGAAAGAGTCTTGGGATAGTATTTACTTTTTTGGCTTACAACTCCATTTTGGGCATTTCTCCCTATTTTCTCTATTAGTTTAAAATAGTTTTGGCTAATTTATATATATATATATATATATATATATATATATATATATATATATATTTTTTTTTTTTTTTTTAATTTAAAGAATGCCACTATTTATCATGACCTCTGGAAGGTACAACCATTCTGATCACTTTGGGGTAATGATTAGTGTTCTTTCTCATCAGAATTTTTACTTGATTCATGAGCAACATAAGTAACCATAGACTTCTTATGTTCATTGGAATGTTCATAATGTTTGGGGGTTTGCAATATGCCTATCCAATCAGAAGACACATGATCTGAGTAACGTTCAAATTTTTTACAAGGAAATAATTTCTATATCCTTTAATCTTTGAATAGACTGACCAGGTCTCATAAGATCTGAGCATGTTCTTATTTTTTCAGAATATTTGTTTGAGAAACATCTCTTTTTTCCATTGCATTAGTTTTATTCAGGTAATACAAGAATATGTAGCTCCTGTAATGGCAAGAAAAAGAAATAAAAGGCATAATATTTAAAATCAAGAAATAGGTAGAACTGCCTCTATTTGTGTATAGCATGATTATCTATATAGAAAAGCCCCACATCTGCAAAAACTTCCTATAACTATGAAATGAGTTCAGTAAAATCACATAATGCAAATAGAGAATAAATACATGAAAAAAATCAAATTTTATGTATTAATACACATATAAAAACAAAAATTAATACACTATGCCAATTACAATTACTTCAAAAAATTAAAAAGTTAACAAAACACGCAGCAGATGTGTATACTGAAAATGACAAAATGTTCACAAAAGATATTAGTGAAAGCCTATGTAAATGGGGAGACATAACATTTTCACCAGCTGGAAGACTTGACATAGTAGAGATTTTAATTCTCCTAAAATTTATGTGCAGCTTGAAAGCAATTCCTATCAAGATTTAACCAAGTACTTTTTTTAATAAATAGAAGTACATAATCTGAAATTTATATATATACATATGTATATGTGTATATATCTATGTATATATATGAAGGGACAGGCCATAAAATAACAAAAGCAATCTTAAAAATAAAGTTTGAAAAACTCTATCCGGTATTAAGTCTTATTTTAAAGTTGTAGTAATCAAGATACTATTATATTGTCAGAAGGATAAGCCCAATCTGTTTAATGAAATAGGGAATTTAGAAGTAGATCATGCCTAACTGATTTTTGACAAAGATGCAAAAGGAATTCAAAGGAGAAAGAAAATGCACTGAAGCAACTGAATGTTAATATGTAAAACAATGAAAAAACAAAAACCCCAAATAAAAAACATTGACGTAAAATTCACATCATATCTAAAAATTAATTCGAAATGTATAACAGACTTAAATGTAAAACACAAAACTATAAAACTTTTTGAAAAAAAAATTAAACCATATCTTTGGTATTTAGGATTAGGCAAACCATTCTTAGATTCAACACCAACAGTATGATCTATGAAAGGAATGAAATTGATGGTACCTCATCAAAATTTAAAATTTGTTTCACTGAAGACCCAGTTAAAGGAATGAAAAGAGAAGATACAGAGATGGAGAAAACAGTTGAAAATCATATGCTTAACAAGACTAGTAAATAGAATACGTAAAGACGCTCAAAAACAAAAGTAGAAAAATACAGACAATTCAATTAGGAAATGGGCAGCAGATTATATACAGACATTTTACTGAAATGGATGTATGGATGGAAAATAAACACATAAAGAGATGTTCAACATCGTTGGGCCTAAGATAAATGCAAACTGAAATCACGTGAAATATTACAGTTATCACCACGTGGCTGCACACTTTTTAGATAAATTAATGACAACATTAAAGTTGGAGAAGATACAAAGAAACTCACACATTGCTGGAAAGAATCTAAAATGTTATAGCTACTCTGTAAAACAATTGGGCAGTTTCTTATAAAACAACACACAGATCTACCATATCACTGAGTAATTACAGTCTTGGCCATTTATACCAGATAAATGAAACTTACATTTACCAAAAATTCTAAATACACATGGTCATAGTGGCTTCATTTCTAGTAGCCAAAACCTAAGCAATCCAGATGTTTTTCATTGAGTGAATAAATAAACTGTGGAACAGTCATACTATGGAATTACTACTCAGTCATGACAAACTATTGCTATAGACAACAGATCAAATGAATCTCCAGGGAATTATGCTAAACATAAGATAAATAAATAATTCCAAATTGTCACTACTGAAGAAATCTATATATAATGTTTTTACATGAGAAAATCACAGAATCAGAGGACAGATATGTGAAAATCAGGGGTTAAGGTAGGTGTGGTTTCAAAAGGGCAGCAAGGCACCCTGTAGAACTGTTTTGTGTCTTGACTCTATCTATCAATGTCAGTATCCTGGTTGTGATATTACACTATAGCTTTGCAAGCTGTTACCACTGTGAGGAATTGTGTAAATGTCACATGGGATCTCTCTGTATCATTTCCTACAACAGCATGTGAATTATAATTATTTAAAATAGAAGTTTATAGTTAGCACTCTCTCCTAAAGTCAAAATTTGGGCCTTCAACCTGAGCACTTACTTGCATCCAGAAGCCTATCTCAAACGTCTTCCTTAGGATGGTTAGACCTTGTCAAAAAGTGATCTGCAGCCTACCCCTAAGCGTGAATGGGATGGTGAAAGGAATTGGAGTTATCTAATCAGAGAAATCAGAGCTGAGACTCTAGTTCATTGATGATATGATGTATCCCAGAGTAAGGGTGACCAGAGTTTTGACTCTACTGTCAAGAAAGAACAAAAGGGGAAATGAAATTGATCCAAACTGCAGGATCCCCTTTCAATCAACAACACAGGCCTGTGTTTCTTTTACTTAACAGGGACTGAAATATTCATTATTTGCAACCCAGCTACTATAACGCCCTACCAAGGCAACGATATTCAAGAGGAACAGACCACATAGACATTTTTATGTTAGAGTCTCTGAGATCTACTATCGTATCAAAGCCAAATTATCAGAAAGCTACAAAACAATGCTATGTAATTATATTTCCCTACCTCAAAATCTTTAAAGAATTGAAATGGAATATTTTACACTTGATTTTTTAAAAAACTTTTAGAAAGCAATTAACCACGGTCCTATGGACTAAAATTTATCCCCTCAAGATTCGTATGTGGAAGTCCTAACCTCTAATGTGATGGTATTTGGACATAGGGACTTTCAGAGATAATTCGGTTTAGTAGATTTCTGAGGGTGGGGCCCTCAAGATGGTATTAGTGCCCTTAAAAAGAGAGTAAGGGACATGTGACAACACAGTGAGGAGGCAGCTGTCTGCAAGCCAGGAAGAAGGCTCTCACTAGAACCCATCCATGCTGCCATCTTGATCTTGGGTTTCTAGCCTCCGGACACTGGGAAAATACATTTCTATTGTTTAAGCCATCCAATCTATGAAATTTTGTTGTATCAGCCTGAGCTCACCAAGACACATATTAAGAATATCTTCCTATATTCTGAAAAACGTTATCTGCGGTTGACTTTGTTGTTCTATTTTATTTTATTTTAATTTTATTATTTAATTTTATTTTTTGGTTAATTTTAAGACTAAAGAAAAGTCCTCATGAGTATAATTAAAAACATTTTTTTTTAATATCCTTTGTCCAGGGGCCCCTTTCAAATTCTGCTAAATGTGATTGGCTTTAAAATACCCCTAAAAATTCTTTAACACTCCTTTCATAAAACAATGGAGGCTGTTTTAGAAAATTTCTAGATTTTCTCTGAAACTCTCATTCTGAGAGCTTACCCTTCAATCGCAGGCACTATGAAGTGAGGAAACAGAGGCACATGAAGGAACCCCATATAGATGTTCTGGCAGGCAGCCTTTTCTAAGGTCTCTGATGACAGCTATTACCAACTTCCAAGCATGTGGGGGAGCAGACCCTCAGATGATACAGCCCACAGAGTTTGAGCTGCTTCAACTGTAGCCAAGAGAAGAAGACACCAGCTGTCTCCACTGAGCCCAGCCAAAGTTGAAGGGTTTGAGTTAAGTAAGTGCCATCATTGTTTCAAAGCCATTGAGTTGTGGGGTAGTGTGTTACACAAAATTGGGTGCTAGAACACCATTTGCCCCAGTAAAGTTCCTTGTTGACAAGGAATATGATCTAGAATCACATGGTACACCCAGTTGGCGAGTATCTCAGTTCCTGCAAGAGTTCCTCAAAATTTTATGGCCTTAATATTTTGTAGAATGCCTCACAGTTTGAGTTGGTAATACATATCCTTATGACTGTTCTCAGGTTATGCAATTTTGTTTGAGGTAATACAAGTGCGACCCTCAGATCTTCTTGTGCCTAGCAGGTGTGTCAGGGCATCGATTTGTACCATGACTGGGGATGCTTCTGAGTAACATGGTGACAGCCAGAGCTTCACTGGAAAGTTGATTTCTCACTTTTAAAATTAATATTTTTGTTTTAAATATGTATTGAGGCTCTCTAAACCTCAGCCTTATCTCACTTTCTCTCACTAATTTTACCATCCAGTGATATCTTCCTCTGAAATAATGATTACTTCGCTGATTGTCAAATGGGACCTCTCTAATCCCATAATTGCTTTACATTTTCAATTCACATCCCACTGTAAGGGAGAGATTATCTTTTTCTTATTTATTTACTTATATCAATATAGATTCATAGATTTCTATTTTATTCGAGAAGTCAAATTTCTCATCTTCATTATACGTATTGATGTTCAATGTGCCTTTAGGAACCTCTTCAAACTGGCTCCTGTGTTTTTGACATGTTTCCATCCTCAACTGAGTATTTCTTTACTTCCTCGTATAAAAAAGGCACTTTCTCATTTTAGTTTTTTCTTTCTCTAGCTTCAGTATCATGAATTTTTTCCTCCAAAAGTCCTTAATTCTTTTTATTGGAGAATGATATTCTGAAATAAAATCTGAGAACTAGTTGTGTTCAGTGCTCCTGGAATCACTAATCCACAGCCATCCCTATACATAGGGTTAGGAAATGCATAGCTATATATTTAGCAAGCACATTTTTAAAAAGATTTTATTTATTTATTTGACAGAGATCACAAGTAGACAGAGAGAGGCAGGCAGAGAGAGGTGGGGGGAAGCAGGCTTCCTGCTGAGCTGAGAGCCCAATGTGGGGCTCAATCCCAGGACCCTGGGATCATGACCTGAGCTGAAGGCAGAGGCTTTAACCCACTGAGCCACCCGGGCGCCCCTGCAGCAAGCACATATTGACACATGTTTGAATCTATAGTTATTTCTCTATCTACTCTTAGGAACTGAAAAGCATGAGTTCACACCAGTACTTCCAGTCCAACAACACAGAATTAATTCTAGCTTTTCTCCTTTCCATATCTCTGCTACCCTTCTCAATGAGTGAGAAACGTATCTCCTCTACATAAAAGGGTATCAACATATTTAATGATTTGTCCAATCTCCCACCTGTATCCCATCTTAAAACCTGATGGGCCGCTATACCTCCCCGATGCCCTCCTCATGTGTGCTCTTGACCCTGCCATGCTTCCTTCCCAAGCTACACAGACGCCATTCTTGGATTACCTCAAATGTCACTGACCTATTTTTTCACCCTCCACATGCTGGCTCCTGCTGTACTGGTCTGTCTTTGCCCTTGGCTGCCCACCTTCTAGGAAGAAAGGAAGGAAGGAAGTTAGGAAAGAAAAAAGGAAGTTAGGAGGGTAGGAAGAGGCAGAAAAGAAGTATCTGTTCCTCTGCTATCAGCCTCTTGGGTTACTTTTTTACAACTATAACTTTAGGCCTTTAACCAATTAAACAAATAGTTAAGACTCGTTTCTACCCCTAATTCATGTAGCACAATTGTTTATTTTTAACTTGGTTTCACCCAGATTTTGTCCCCATTCAGCTCTGCAATATTGTCTCAGTCTCCAGATTCACCTCACCCCTTAATGATCTGGACTTGATATTTGGGATTTCCTTGGTGCTTCCAGTTGGAATTTCTCCACTGGTTTTGACTTCACTCTTTTCACACAGCTCTATACATTCTGAGTTGCCTAAACAGAAAAATTTCCCACTATAATAACTCTGTGGAACTCAATCCTGGACTTCAAGCATTCTCAGCTGCAGACAGATGGAAAACTGAATGAGTTGACTGATCCAACTAGAGTGTGTATGTTGGAAAGAAATAAGAAAAATGTCATATTAAAATTTTTAAGAATCTTGATAATGGAAGTGAGGTTTCAGTTTAATAAAGATGACAACAGGGAGTGAAGATATGGTCTTGATTTACTGAATGACATGATAGTAATGACTTTCAGAAAGTAGATATGTCAGAATTAAATGCATGGAAGTTTTCTGCGATAGGTAAAATAGATAAAGGTGATTGCTGCATTGAAACAGGGAAGATTTAAGAGCCATTTTGAAGGGTGATACTGTCTAATGGATAATATATTAAAACTATGCATTTTTTTCTTTCATTCCCTTTGAAGTTACATATTATAACTCTAAATTATTACATCACTTCCTGTGGCAGAAATGGTTTTCTCGGTCAATCTATTCTTCCTTTATCAATAGAAATCACCAACCAAAATTTTATTTATTTATTTATTTTTTATTAAAGATTTTATTTATTTATTTGACAGAGAGAAATCATAAGTAGTTGGAGAGGCAGGCAGAGAGAGAGAGAGGAGGAAGCAGGCTCCCCGCCGAGCAGAGAGCCCCATGCAGGACTCGATCCCAGGACCCTGAGATCATGACCTGAGCCGAAGGCAGCGGCTTAACCCACTGAGCCACCCAGGTGCCCCAACCAAAATTTTAAAAGAACATAGCCCAGTTAGAGCTAACATTTCTTTGCTACCCTTGCAGTTACACATGAGCATGTGTCTAAATTTTGGCTGATATAATATATAAGTGATGAGTGCTATTTCCAGGTTGGGATATTGTAAGAAAAGTCTTTTCGTTCTGCTTCCTATTTTTCTCACTTCCCCCAGGCTGGAATGCAGAGATGATGGTATGTGACAGCCCCAGATTTATGGACAAGGGCAATATCATGAACTAGAGGCGTACAGAGGTGTAGTTTCTAAGGAACATGTATCATTGGATGCCTCACAGAACCTGTCTATGTCTGCATGGTTAAATGAGAGAGATGAACATTTTGAGAATACAACTAGTATTATCCATCTTCTTCTACCCTTTTTTCTATATTCTCTCACAAAGTCTTCAAATATCTCCAAATATCCAGTGAAGTATACAGTTCCCCAGTTCTAATATTGAATAAGATTTTCACTTCACATATTTTCACCTCTTGTTTTTTTTTTTCATCCATTGTCTGATGTCTTTTATTTTTTTAAGTATTTAAAAAATATTAAGCAAATTAGAACAGTAATTATGTTTAAAAATTATTACATGGTGGCATTTATTAAATACCAGATTTGTACCAGGATTGGGCCTAAGTGATTTTCATATATATCTTTTACCTTCACCAAAAATCCTAGGTGGTAGGTGATTCTTATAATGCTCCTTTGAAGAAGAAGAAAAAGAAAAGTGGTTTCAACATTTATAATTTGTATCTGTGTGTGGAGACTGTCATAACCCAATTCTTCTGCATTCAGACATCAAGACCAGTCATGGTTTGCAGCCTTTGCTTTTAAACTCTCTAGTTTCCTTTAATGTACAGCTTACCTGCTTGTTTACAAATAATATTTTTGTGTGTATTTTGTATAGTATTATTATTATTTTTGCCAAATGCATTTTTCCAATTTGGGTGAGTACAGTATACTTCGGGTTGCATTCAGGCTATCTGTTTGTTGCAAACCTCTCCAGTCAGCTGGTAGAAAATCTCCTGTGTTCTATGTGGTCAGTCTCCTGTGACTGTAAAATGTGCTCCTTGGTAGTACTCCCAGCTGTAGATCTACCAGCTTGAAACCTTGTTCAAATCTGGGCAATAAAGCAATAAAATATCTGCAGTCTTATTTTCTCTAAGACATTCCCTCTGGATGTCATAATTGCTGTATATTGTGCAAATATTTATACTTAGGAAGCTGTATAACACTGAAATGAAAATTCAGCATAGAAAGAAAAAAAAAAGGCTTAAAGAGATTCAATCATTTGCATAGTACGGTGGGCAGAATAACGAGGCCCCCTACCAATGATGTTCTCATCCTAAACCCCACAGACTGTGAATATGTTACATGACAAAGGGGATTTTACAGATGTAATTAGGGGTACTAATCAGTGACCTTAAAATCGGGAGATTATCCTGGATTATCCAGGTATCTGGATAATGTAATAGGCAATGTAATCATATGAGCTATTAAAAGCAGATAATCTTTCTCCAGCTGTAGGCAGAAAAGGAAATTAAAGAGATGCAACAGGAGGGAAAGTTAGAGGGATCTGAATCAAGAGAGGAACTCACCCAGTGTTCTTGGAAGCAGGACACATGGAAAGCATGAGAAGGAATATGGGTCACCTTTAGGAGTCAATCACCTTTACTGATTGACAGCCAGTAAAGAAACAATGAAACTGCAAGCAATTCCAGTAGACCATTTTTTATAAGTAACATATTTTTAGAATGTCATCGCAATATATAAGAAACCAGACTATTCATTTACAGAGTGGTGGGAAAAATTAGATCTTTAAGACATTTTGTGGATTTAAGGCCCATAAGAAATTTAAACATCATGGCGAGGATGTGGAAAAAGGGGAACCCTCCTATACTGTTGCTGGGAATGCAAGCTGGTGCAGTCACTCTGGAAAACAGTATGGAGATTCCTCAAGAAGTTGAAAATAGGGGTACCCTATAAGCCAGCAATTGTAGTACTAGGTGTTTACCCCAAAGATACAAATGTAGTGATCCAAAGGGGCACCTGTACCCCAATGTTTATAGCAGCAATGTCCACAATAGCCAAACTATGGAAAGAGCCCAGATGTCTACAGACAGATGAATGAATAAAGAAGATGTGGTACATAAATACACTGGAATATTGAGCAGCCTTCAAAAAAAGAAAGAAGAAATCTTGCCATTTGCAATGATGTAGATGGAACTAGAGAGTATTATACTAAGTGGAATAAGTCAATCAGAGAAAGACAATTATCATATGATCTCACTGGTATGTGGAATTTAAGAAACAAAACAGAGGAGCACAGGGGTAGGAAGGGAAAAATAAAATAAGATGAAATCAGAGAGGGAGACAAATCATAAGAAACTCAATCATAGGAGGGTTGCTGGAGGGAGGGGGGATGGGGTAACTGGGTGATGGACATTAAGGAGGGCACATGATGCAAAGAGCACTGGGTGTTCTATGTGTCTGATGCATCACTGAATTCTCCCTCTGGAACTAATAATACACTGTAAGTTAATTAACTGAATTTAAGTAAAAATGAATAACAAATAAAGTATTTTAAAAAAAAGAAATTTAAACATCAGTGGAAATTTTTAAAACCAACACACATAGATGTTGATGCAAGCCCCCACTCCAACCTTTATAAAGGAGTTGTCTTTTTTTACAACTTCCTTTAGGTTTCTATTACACAATTATATGTTCAATAAGTTTTGCTTTAGTTAAAGTAGGGAACATTTAAAGGAAAGCTTGGAAAAATACAGTAAGTCATGGAGAGGACTGTCAGTAAGGTGCTCAGGGCAAATACCTTATTGTTTGAGAATGGCATGGTTCATTTATACACTTCAAAACCTGCAATCCTTTGTTACCTGGAGATGTATCAGGGGAGATAGAGTGGTACTAATCTTTAGCATCTCTAAAATCTGTATCGTCAGTAACTCTAAAAGGCAACTAGAAAACAGAGTGATTTACCCACGTCCACAGACTTGAAATGCCACACCTGAGACAGTTAAGGGATTGCATATCACTTTTCTCAGCTCTGGGTTTAATCACATTTTTCCCGATGCTATTCAAACCAAGCGGCTCTGTCCTGTGGGCTGTGTGTTACCACGTTCTTGGCATTTGGACAGCTTGCAGGAACAATGGTCCTAGCCAATCGAAAGCTTGATTCCAAAGCTGACCTCCACACAGTGTGCCAATTTAACAGACAAGAACCAGGACGTAGAAGACTAACTAATAAAAACAAACCAGGAAATATTGATTTCAACCCAGAAGCATGGCGTTTAATTTAAGAGGCAGCTCTTCAGAAAATCCCTTCTTCCGTTGTCAAACAAGCACTGGAACTTGTCTATTCTCCCATCATTCAGTTAGAACAGGGACGAAGCAGTGATATAGTCTTGGCTTTCAAGCCAAACATTAGGGCACAGGGTGGGTGCAGGGTTGAGATTCACTATTTTTTTTTTTTTTTTTTCAGATTGCCAGCTCTAATTTCTACTGCCTGATAAAAAGGAGATATCCTTTCTCCTTATACCTTTAGCTGTTTTTCCTCTTTTCTCTCATAAACAAAACAGAGAGGTCTACGTCCAACCCATAGCATAAAATTTAACATCGAGGTAGCTGACATGGCTGAAGTTTTTCACTTTATAAAGTCAAAGGACTTAGACTCCCTCTTTGTTTTCTAAGTTAATATACTACTTGGAATACAAATGAAAGTGCAGATTGCAGTTGATTGATTCTGCCTGAAAGCACTAAATTTAAGAGTCTTCTAAGTGTAAAGGTTTATATCTTTTATTTGTTTACCTGGTCTTAAAAGATAATTGCAGTAAGTGATACCTTAGACCAATATTAGGTCTCAAAAGATAACGGCAATAAGGAGTATCTTTGACGAATTTTAATGAAAAGAAACTTCTCAAGTATGCATATGTGAGCTAACGTGTAACACTCTAATACATTTAGCCATGTAGAGAGGGTGGGTTAAGGTCAAAGAAGTAGCTTCAAATTAAGATTTAAGCAAACAATTACTGAGCAACTCAAGTAATAACAAGAGTAAAAAATGACAAATTTTTGGCACGCGATTGCTTACCATGGTGATGGGGTAATGAGGCGTGTTGTGGGTGTCCAGGTAACCATTTGTGATTTTCCTTCTCTCCTCCTGCACCTTAGGAGTATGTGAACGTATTGGGTAAATCCTTGCTACTTTTTAAGTAGAGTAAATGTAAATATCCTGAGCCATGCTACATCTATGAATAATTTTAGTCATAAGTGATTTTGCCTCAGGTGTATAGACACATTGTCTAAATAAATTCATCCATTTCTGTCACCTTGGAAGAGAAGTCCATGTACAAAATGCCACTGCTTGTAAATTATAAAAAGCCAGAAAGAAATCAATTGTAATTCCAATGGCTATTGCTTAAATAGAAAATTTGTGCCACAAATTTAAAATTCTAGAATCAACCTCACACAGATCTCTTGTCACATGTAACTTTGAAGTCTTGTCAGCACAGCTACCTAATTTATATGAAGCACCCTGGAGTCCATGTCTCTTTGTAGTGTTATTTGTCAAATGATTCAAGCGCTGCTTCAAAGTGGATGTGAGTTTCTAATCAATCCCTGGGCCTTTAAATGGTATGCAATGCGACGCACAATTTTTTCCTCTAAGTATGTGAAATTCTAAATCATATTTGCCCTTGCTGTCTTTATTTTTCTTTATTTTAGAAGTATTGCAGGAAGGAAAAAAAGCTACTGCACAGTAAATACTCGATATCCTGCTAAGAGAGAAAGGACCTAGCAGGAATTTGAGAGGGTGTGTGTATGCTTGTGTCTATGCATGTCTGTGGGTAAACGGGCTCTTCTGTGAGTAACAAAATACACTGGAACCTGGGGGAGTTTTAATCCAATTAAAATACTGCCAACTTAGCATTTCTTTGTTAATAACCTGGAGCCTCTTGTACATACACATCAGGTTAGAAATTGGGGTTGCTTGTTACAGACACTCTCATTCCCTCATCTCAAATGTTACACTTCAAACCCTCACAAAAATTTTTGGTTGGATTCTGCCGTCATTATTAAAATTATATTATATTATTATTTAGGATATTCTGAAATTATAATTTATAATTATTTGATTATAATATAATCAAAATTATATTATTATTTTGGATCTTCTGGAAGCATATGGTACTGACTCCTACTCTAAAACTGATTGATTTTCTGAGATAAAGGACAAAGACCAAAAGTAGTATGAAGAATAAATTCAAAGCTATGTGTATATGTTTGAGACAGAAAGAAATGGAAAAAGAGAACCAGAATGAAACATATGTACCTATCCACCTGCATATCCAGACGTACATACATGCATATACATACACCATGCATATGTCCCGTGCACACATTCACACGTACACTGGGGGGCGGGGAGAGACTAAGTTAGCAGAGATGACTGCCTGAAGGCAGTTAACTGAAAAGAAGAACTCAGATTTTCAGGGAGCACTTTAATAATTCCCATTAACAAACTAAGGATGGCAGCCAGGCTACCAAGAAAAAGAGGAAAATAAAGAGGAGTATCCATGTACCTCAAAGAAAAATTTAAAAACTAATAACTGAATCTAATGTTGTAAAGACAGCATTTCATTGCAACTGTTATGAGACAAGTCAACATTAGATCAGAGGAAGTTAAAATTCCATGAGTTCATAAAAACTGTCAACAGCGGTATAACTTCCTGTCACTTATGAAAGCAAAGTACTCAATGGGAATATCCAAATATGGATGAAATAATTTTTAGATAAGATATCTTAAAAGCTATTTTAGGATTAAAGCTGGGAATGAGTAGACACTACCAAGGTAAAAGATTGTTAAATATTGAAATCACGTCTGCTTAATCACCCTGAGTGTATTTCTACCTGGGTTCCCTGCTTTCCCACCAACCAGCAAATCAAATGTTAGCACCAAGGGCCCTAAAGTCAATGTCCATTTCTATTTGTCTGTGCTCCATGCCAACCAAAGCCCTCATGTGTTTTGTTTTGTCCCGTGCCCCCCAGACTCAGGGCTTAGAAAGGTCAATTTTTGCCCCCCTGTGGGGCTTCCTTTCCTGACCTTTCCAAGGAAACTGAGGAAACAAAAGGAGATGAGGCAGTTGGGCAGTCATGGGGGACACTCCAAACACCAACCCAACGGTGCAGGTTCCAGCTACTCTCCCGAATATCCCATAAGAGAAAGGACGCTGTGGGAGTCAGTAGGGACAGTGCTAGTGGGTTGTTACCTGAGCCAAAGAGGCCCAGTGAGGATCCCCATTGAACTATCTTTGTTGAGGGGCATCTGCCTCTTGATTTCCACTCAGGTCATGATCTCAGGGTCGTGAGATCAAGCCCTGCGTTGCGCTCTGTACTGGGTGTGGGACTTGATAAGATGCTCTCTCTGCCCTGTCCCCCATGCCTCCCGCCCTCTTTCTCTCTCTCTCTCTCTCTCTGAAAAAAAAAAAAAAAATTAGCTTTTTTGAATTTCAGTATCATTTGGCAGTACAACTTTCTTGAAATACACATAAGTCCTCAAGTCTGGAACATTAACAATATTAATATTATCTTTTTTAATAAATATAAAGAGCTGACTATTACAATGTCTTCATTATGTGCTATAAATATTCTAAACACACACATGTACACATAGGTGTGTACACATACACTGGTATAATTTGAATACTAAAGTTATCATCACCATCTCAGTCATTTAGATGAAGGAAAATTGGAGGCATAGGGTTTACTTAAATATTGAATGGTAGAGGGAGGATTCAACCCCAACAGCCTGAGACTAGAGACCAATTTCTACATTACCTGTTCTCAGATGGCCCACGGGGTTCAGTAGGACTTAAATAGATAGGATAGATATCCCATGAGCTGCTCCTAAACTCAAATTTGGGAAACACTAGGTCAAGCTTATTTCACCTTTTTTTTTTTTTTAATGTAGGCCTCTTTGGGTATTTTTTAAATGTTATTGAAATTACATGTATTATGATTGCAAATCAAGTAATTCGAAGAGACTGTGCTTAAAATAGTCTTCATAAATCTTTCCCCGCTCTCAGCCTTGCTTTTAACTTTGATTTCTGCTTTTGTTTTTGCTTCTTAATTTCAGTTAGTGATTGACTTTTTAATAGCTCTAATATTAGAATAATGACTTTAACAACTTCTAAATAACATGTGGATGGCACCATTCCTTTTTAAATTTATTTATAATTTTATTTTTTAAAGACTTTATTTATTTATTTGAGAGAGAGAGAGAAAGAAAGAGAGTGTGAGCACTAGCACGGGGGAGGAGCAGAGGGAGAGGGAAAAGCTGACTCCCTACCGAGCAGGGAGCCGGATGTGGGGGCCACTTCCGGGACCCCAGGATCATACCTGAGCCAAAGGCAGATGCTTAACTGACTGAACCACCCTGCATACCAGGATAGCACTATATCTTGATATATACACTTTTGAGAATAATTATAAGCCAAAGAAGATAATTTTATTTACTTGTAAGTTTCCCCTTACTTCATTCTCTAGTTGATACTTACATTTTAGTTCTTTTGCATATATTCTACTTTTAAATGATACCCCTGAATTGTAATTGTCTATCACCTTGAGTTAGCATTTCTCACGGTCTGCACCCCACTTTTTCTTCCATTCTGCAGACCCACTTTCCTCCGCCTATCCTTCCCCCCGCTTAGGACACACAGTTTTACTTTCATATCATGAAGGCAGTGATTATATTGTTTCACAGTGTTTACATTGTCTTCTGTCACCACAACCAGTTGTCTTCTATTTGAAGACTCCTGGGAAATCCAATGATATGAGATCATGTTATTACGTGAACTCAACTTTCGGCATGGGGATCATACATCTTATAACATAGTTCTTGTTCAGTTCCATATTCTTTCAAGAAGTAAACAAAGTTCCAAAACCTCAAACTACGGTACCTGTGACTTTCAGCTTTTCAGCCCCAATGGTAATCTCATCTTCATCTGCAGAAAACAGCACCCTGCCATCTTCACTCGCTCTCACTTCAAATCTTTTACACTGAGCTTCCACAGCATCAGCTCCTATGGTCAGAGGAAAGGTTTAAAAATGAAACTGGTAAGCAGGAAACCATCAACATATATATATATATATATATATATATATATATATATATATATATATATTTCTAATATATATATATTAGAAAAAGGGAGGAACACAGGTATTATTTAGTTATTTTATCTCTGCAGTATGTTTTACACCTGAGTTAATATTTTTAAATTGTTATCCTTTCCAGTAGGCTAAGTTGGTACAATTTGCTGGGCTAGGACAGTTGGGCATACATCTGACCTCTAAATGCTTGACATTGTCCTAACAAGGTTTTTATGTTTAGCTAATTAAAAAAAAAAAAAAAAAGCTTTCGCATATACACAAGGAGAAATGATATCTTCTTTGCTCTTGGCTATTGCCTGAAAATTTGGCTTTATACCTAGTACGTGCTAAATGCTCAATAAATACTTGTAGATAGTATGACTCCCATATTCTTTCTGTAAGCAGACAATAGTCCCCATGTTTGCTACATCACAAAGTACTTGTGAAGCATTATTCAGCTGTGAACCTTCAGCTACTTCTACATTTCATATATGCTAACACTGTAATTTGTTCACCCCTGATTATCACTGAATGTGAATGCATTTTACAGTTGATCTTGCAAAAAAAAATTGTTTTTAGTCCTCCCCAATGTATCTCCTCATCAATAACTTTCTTGATTTATTAAGATACAGCATTAAATAAATATAGTTATACCATGTAATTGGATACCTGTTTCTGATTTAATTGGACAATTTTGTATATTAATCCATCTACAAATCACAAAGGCAGTTCCATATTTGGAAAACATGATTAATTTGTGAGTTTGAAGGGCTTTGACAAGAAGATCAAACTGGCTAGAGGGTGAAGAATTGCTATTTCCATAAGAGCAATTTATTTCATTTGGCATCACACATTTGGCATATGCTATGTCTTCCCCTCCTACTAAGATCTGGAGAATGTCTCCTCTGCTATCTACATCAGAAACTCTTATCAGATACAGTCCAGCCCAGTCAGGGACCTAGACACATCCCACTTGTGCATTCCCCTTTTCATTTACTTTACATATGCTATGAGTGAATGTTTGTGTCTGCCAAAAACTCCTATGTTGAAATCCAAGCTCACGTGTGATGGTATTAGGAGGTCTTTGGGAGGTGATTAGGTCCTGAGGGTAGAGCCTCACGAATGGAATTAGTGACCTTGTAAGTCTGTCTTTTCTCTCTCTGCTATCTGCCAAGTCAGGACCCAGTGAGAAGACAGGTATGTACAGGTGGGGAAGCAGCCTCTCGCCAGACGTTGGCTATGTTAGTGCCTTGCCGTTGGAATTTCCAGTATATAAAGCTGTGAGAAATCAATTTCTGTTGTTTAACCTCACCCCTAACCTCCCCAGTCTATAGCATTTTGTTATAGCAGCCCAAACACACTGAGACAATGTACCATCATTATTTTTTAAATATATGACCCCTAGGAATTCAAAACATAAGATCATCCTTGTATCCCAAAATTTCCTCCAAATTTAAAATTGAGTCTGATTTCTAGGGGTACCTAGGGTAAGAAGTTAGATAGGTGAAGGAATACCAGAGGTAAGCTTCCTGTCCCTTTCCGTGGCTCTCAAACCCACCTCAGCCCTGCTCCCAGTTCTAGCCTATGGGCTTATGTATCTTACACCTCCACACCATCATAGCTTCTGCGGGGAACTTAACAAGAGGAAAGTATTAATTCCAAACTCTGATAATATGTGGGATAATTTCTCTGAAAACAAGATGTATATTTTCCTTATAAGAAACTACATGTTTTCAGGTTCACATAGAAAATTTTAAAACTACGACAATGTTAAGTCAGATAAAACTGATGTTAACCTTGCAGGCTGTCAAGATCAAAATAGTATGAATTGTACTTTAATGTCTGTTACATTTTTTTAAGCAAAGCACTTTCCTTATGAAATCTAATGACAATATTGAAGAAACCATGGAAGACCTACTGTTCTTGGTGACAGTTATTGCCTTTGATCTGGCAAACATGATTTCAGCAGACTGTATTCACTTGAGTGTGTCATCTGCTAATCATGATCTTACCTTCCTGTATTGTGCTTTTAATCTTTAAACCAGAGTAACCCAACTGGGTGAGGTTCAAAAAACTGTGCTTGGGGCTGGTGTGTTAATAAATGTGGCTTCTAAGTTTGGAGGCTTCTGCGTCTCAATCTTCAAGGCACTCAGACATACACTAAATCTGAACTCCCTAAAAGATATTCTAGATATTATTCATATAAAACCTTAACTTGTACAGCATGCGGCTATCTTCAAATATACTTACTCATTGGGTAAATTGATCCACAAAATATATCAGTGACTTTAATGACACTAAAGTGCATTAGATCACTATATGTATATAATATTTATAATACATACACACACATGCTATATATGGTCACAAATTTATAAGATTTCTTGGCATAACATTTAATCTCATTATATCAAAGATACTTTATTAACATAAACATGCTATACTGTGTGTCACATAAACAAGTAGAAATATAAGCAGAGTACCTGGGTATGACAAAGTCAGTTGAAATCTTAATTCATTAAATTTAAATAAACAAAAGCTAATAAACAAGTAAAACATATGCACACCTGGAATAGGAAAAATGCATCTAGGCCATAAATAAATGCATGAAGAAACATTCAATTAAAAATAGATATATAAATTAATACGTAGACTACACTTTATTCAACGTATTAGTAAAATTTCAGAAGGCAAAACTATGAAGAATTTACAATATGTTGGCTGTAAATATTTTAAATCAGAAAATAATTTTGAATATGTTGTACTTCTGTACATTGCTTTTCTGCAAATAGCAAGCAGTAAATTCACATAATTAGACACATATTGCATTGTTGTGAATATTTATGTTTAAAGTTAATGCATTAGGCTATATGAAATTGAATTTATTATGCCATAACATATTTCATGTTGTCTTATTCTATTTTTCATGTTCCTAGTTTCACATATTCGCTAGGTGAGGTCAACTCAGGATTCAGTTGATCAGAGGGGCAGTAACGCTCAGTTGCATTTTTTCTCAACCAGCAATGCTTCCAGAGTTGCAGGAAAGCAATATGCCTGATAACTGCGTAAGGAGTTCTGATTCCTTTGCAAATAGATCGTGGGAGATAGGGCTATCTGGACTATTCTGTATTTTACTAGTCATCTCATATTTTTAAGATTAAAAAAAAGATTTTATTTATTTGAGAGAGAGAGAGCACAAGCAGAGGGAGGTGTAGAAGGAGAGGGAGAAATTGGCTCCCCATTGACCAGGGACCCCGAAGACACAGGGCTCCATCACAGGACCCTGAGATCATGACCTGAGCCAAAGGCAGACGCTTAACCGACTAAGCCACCAAGGCACCCCTTCACAAGTCATCTTAAACACTAACTTGCTAAAATCTCAAGACTAAATGCTTCCTTAAGATCATCTGAGGAAGTTTATGTTAACAACTTCAAAATCAAACAAAGAGCAGTCAGGGATAAAATAAGTAAAGAGAATTGGCAGGAAAAAGAGAGAAAACGTAAGCCAAAACACAGTTTCCACAAAAGGGTTGAAGTATTCAATATATATCCAAATATTTTCTCTAGTTTGCTTAATGTTCTGTATATATTTCTTAAAAGCAAACAAACAAAGCAACAACAAAGCTAATTTCTTTTCTCCTCCAAGATGGCTCCATTGCCTTTTTGGAATGTGCACATTTCTGACAGTCATATTCAGTAGGCGAAGGCATATCTGCTGATAAACAGAGAGGCTCCAGGAATTTATCTGTCTTTGCATTTTCTACATTAAATCAGTCAAACACATGAATTGGAAAATTTTCTCCAATAAAAATATCTACAGGGGCTCAAGTAATATATTTCCATGGGGCCTCTTGGTACTATTTAGTCCTAATTTAAAGAAAACAAGGCAAAGTTCAAAATGGATATGTCTAATTATCTCTGGTGTGTTTTCCTCAAGCATATCATGATGGATCTTTCTTCCTATATAATTCTGATTTTACAGGTTGTCAATATTTTCAAGGTCTTGAAGAAGAGTATTATTAAAAGATTAGAAATTCCCACAAGAAAACCAAAAACAAGAGTCAATAGAGTCTACTAAATACAGAGTTCTGAAATTCCTGTTTTAGAATTACCATGGGCCCCCAACAAACAAAAACAAAGAAGCTGAAATAAAATAAAAGAAGCTACTTACATAAAATATAAATATAAATAAGCATTGTACTTTATTTTATACTACGTATGTCATGAAAAACTCTCATGCCGAATGTTTTCCCTGAGTGTATTTAGGGAGAGAAGAAGGAGCAGAATGAGGGAAAGGTTACAGGGGCCAGGCTGGGGGGCTTCTCTTGGAACAAGAGCTCCTGAGCCTTTGGCAATTGCAATCTACCCTGGATCCGGTCAGAGATTAGCAGCATACCCTGTCCCCACAACTTACCCCTCCAACCACAGGAACTGATTTGTGTTTTGGAAGCAGAGTAATAGCCATTTTTTCTCCAGCAAATAAGGTAGCTCTAGGAACCCTGAGGTTACATTCTCTACCTGGGCCTTCCTACCATCCTGTGTCTGGACCACTGCCTTGTACGCAGTAATACCTCAATAAAAGTTCATTTTTACAAAACAAATGGGTAAAGGGGAGGGGGAAAAAAAAAAGAGGGAGGGAGGCAAGCCAAGAAACAGACTTTTAACTCCAGAGAACAAACTGATGGTTTCCAGAGGGGATGGGGAATAGGTGAAACAGGTGATGGGGACGAAGGAGAGCACTTGTGATGAGCACCAGGTGTTGTATGAAGTGTTGAATCAGTACATTGTACACCTGAAACTACTATTACACCGAATGTTAACGACTTGGAATTTCCACCATTTGTACTTTTATGCCTTCTTTACCACTCCCTCGCCCATCTATACCATAGCTATGATCACATGCTACTGCTTTCCATCTTCCTTCTAAAAAAGATATGAAAATCTTATACACATAACAATTGTATACAATTGTATACATGTTGTTACCCTGTTGTTACCTGGCTGAAGAAATAGTTATTACCAACACAAGTCTTCAGCATAATGTGTTCTTCAGCATAATCACATGTCCCTCATCCTTGGGGAGTTCTAGATGTCAGCCTTATCCTGAAATGAGTTTTTGTCACTTCCATCTTGTAACTTAATTATTCATGCATATACACATACACACATACGTACACAAACATGTAACTTTACAGTACTTGTATTTTTCAGTGACTAGGTTTTTTCACACAGTATTAGGTTTGTGAGATTTACCTATTTTGATACATTGGCTTTCATTTATTCACCTTCATCACTATTGTCTATTACATGGATATACCAGTTAGTGATCCATTTCTACTGGTAACCTTATAGGTTGCTAGACTGTCAGAGTCAGTAACAATGATGCTATGGATGTTTTTCTCACAAGTCTCCTTCTACACTCAAGCAATTCTAGAGCTGATGCTTGGGTGTGAAATGGCTGGATCGTAGAGAATGTACTTCAAATTTACTAGATAATAAAAAGCTGCTTTCCAAACTGGTTGTATCCTGCCAATAGAGTATGAGAGTTTTGTAGTTCTACATCATTGTCCACACTCATTGTTATCAGACTTTGTAATTTTTGCCAATCTGAGTTCCTAGAAGGTATGCCACAGTTGTTTCAATTTAGAATTCCTTGACTACTGTTGGAGTAAATATCTTTTTTATGCCACTGCTCCTCAGTCTTCTTTACTGACAATATATTCCCCACAGTCAGAACATGAGGGCATGTGGGCTGACTCTCTGTCTAGAAGTGGTGCAGTTCTCATAGGGATATTATTCTCTCCAAACAAAGCAATTAATTCAGACACAAATATGTGACTCACTCTCCTGATTTTTGTTCTGTGTTTTGAAAAAGAGGCACGTTCTTCTTTTCAGATCACAGATGCTCGGTATGATAAAAATTTAAGCTTTTAAGGTTAGCTATCAGCCCATTAGTGAAAAGTGGGGAGAAAAGCAGGAGGATGAGAAGAACATAGATCCAAACCTGAAACTATTGTTTAAACGGCTCAGTCCATCCCTACAACCCAGCAATCGCACTACTGGGTATTCACCCTAAAGATACAAATGTAGTGATCCAAAGGGGCACATGCACCCGAATGTTTATAGCAGCAATGTCCCAATAGCCACACTATGGATGAATGGATGAATAAGATGGGGTGTATATATATATACATATGTATATATGTATATATATATATACACACACATACACACACACACACACACACACACACACACACACAATGGAATACTATGCAGCCATCAAAAGAAATGAAATCTGGCCCTTTGTGACGACATGGATGGAACTAGAGGGTATTATGCTAAGTGAAATAAATCAATAAGAGAAAGATAATTATCATATGATCTCCCTAATATGAGGAAGTTGGGAGGCAAAGTGGAGGGTTTGGAGGGTAGGGAAAGAAAAAATGAAACAAGATGGGATTGGGAGGTAGACAAACCATAACAGACTCTTAATCTTACAAAACAAAACAAACTGAGGCTTTCCAGGGGGTGGAGGATAAGGACAGGGTGGTTGGGTTATGGACATTGGGGAGGGTATGTGCTATGGTGAGTGCTGTGAAGTGTGTAACCTGGCAATTCACAGACCTGTACCCCTGAGGCTAATAATACATTATATGTTAATTTAAAAATTTAATAATGCATTATATGTTAATTTTTAAAAATTTTAAAAAAAATGGCTCAATCCAGTCAGAGATAAAGTCATATAGCCCTGGCCTTGCCTATTATATGATATATATATATATATATATATATATATATCATATATTATATTATTTATTATATCATCCACCCCACTGACAGTGAGGAGAACATAATTCTGAATTGAGTTTCTTTTTGCATTGTTTTCACTTTTTCAGTACTTTCTTCTTTGTTTTCATCCTTCTCTCTCTCCCTCTCTATCATGCTTATCTTTATTAAACAGAAGTTAGAAAATCTTCCACAAACACTGCACCACCACCATCACACACACATATCATTAGAGTATAATTAAAAGGTAAAAGAAATATGCTCTAGGACTTTTGGGGGAGGGATGCCATAATATCCTGAGGCAAATTCTCTTATAGCCTTTGCATTGAGCAAACTAAATTTCTACTTAGACAATTTCAAAACTAGACTTAATGGTATAAATGTTATCTTTTATACTTGTCTTTTTTGGTGATTCATAATCATATAATAACAATGTTATTAATTAATTAATCATTATCATTACCTGGTATGACTTCCTTGCCAGCCATTTCATAAATTATTATGGTATTTTCTCCTGGTCCTGGCCTCTCTGAATTTTGACAGGATGAGGTAAAATATGTCTTTATTCCACTTTTGTTGGCAATGTTGTCTAAGAGGAGTGAAATCATACATCTTTGACTTGTTATTTTGTTTAAGGGGATCAGTTGAAGAGCAGATGCATAAAATATTGTTTTTTGTATACTATGCAAACACAAAATTATGGCATTTCAAAACTATGGATGGCACAAAGTTGGTAAGTGAAATATTATTCTCTATAATTTTTTATGTATCACAGTCATTCATGTTCTTTTAATTTATAAATGAATAAATAGAAACAAAAGATGCATGTTGCATGCAGTGAAAAAAATACTATCTGATAGAATTACTTATGAGTAGTATCAGTGAATATTTAAGTAATGAGAAGAGACTGCTTACAACTACATTTGTGGTAAATTGCTTTTATGAGAGAGAGAAGAAAACAAATTCTTGATGTTCTCTGGTAATCTCTCATTGCTTAATTCTTCAGCAGACATTAGTCATGTCCAAGATTATGCAACATAATTTATGAAAGAACATAAGAATTGAAAAGCCATTTCTTAATAATATCGAACTAAAATTTTTCCCATCGCAGCCTATTTCTTTTTAACATAAGTTTCATAAGAACAACAACTAACTTCTCGGGATTTTTCCCTCTTTCTTGTCAGCTTGTCCTGGACTTCTGCTACATTTTGACACATCTATCAGTATAATTTCATGGAACTCCTCAATCCTTTTAATTTTCTTCCTTTCTAAAATGCATTCTCTTTCAAATAACAATTAACATGTGTATCTGTGTTACACATCACCACAAGCATAAAAAAAAGAGTTGGTGCAAACAGTTTTCTAATATATGTTTATGCAAATTCTCCCTAAATTATATGTAATATAACTTGTTTAGTTGTGGCAGTATAATTCTGCAGGTGTATTCAGCTAATAATGTAATCTCATGGTACCAATTATGTATAAATTTCTTGCCAAATTTTGAGATTATTTTTTCTCTGTTTTGAAGAACATCCAACTTTGACAATTAATTTATCACTTAAATATCATAGTGAAAGTCACAGTAATGGTATATGTATTTACTTTTCTAATGTAAGAGAATGTACACAGAAACCATTCCAGACAGAGAACTGTATTTTTGAAAATGTCATGAAAAGGTAACCACCTTCTCTACAGAGTAGCATTAGCATATTTATTTATACTACCTACTAATACTTTAAAAAATATTTTATGAGAAAGAGAGAGAAAAAGAGAACATGAGTGAGGAGAAGGAGCAGAGCCAGAGAGAGAAGCAGACTCCCCACTGAGCAGAAAGCCTAATGTGGGACGAGATCCCAGGACTCTGAGATCATGACCTGAACCAAAATCAGACACTTAACCAATGAGCCACCCAGATACCCTTACCTGCTAACACGTTTTAGTAAGAATATTTGAGGTCTGCTTATTGCTACTTAGTTTTTACATAAAAGTTGTTTCATATTCCTCTTAATGTTAGGTAGATTGACCCTGAATTTCCTTTAGTGGGAACTTGTTTTTAGTGTTATAAATCAATTACCTGTAAGAATAAACTTCAAGATAAACAATTTTAAAAATCCTAGTATAAAATAGTTTTGATTCTAATCTGACCATTTTAAATATTGTTAGGCAACTGTGTATTATTGTTGATTTGTTATAGCTAATGCATATTTTTATGATTACATGGAATTCTTAGAATTGTTTGCATTGAAAAGCATTATTTCTGATTCCCAAACAAGCATCAGACTTGGGTTTCTGAAAATATGACCAAATGGGGTACTTATGTTAAAGGTCTTCTATCAGAAAGAAAAATCTGGTCTATAATCCCATAAAACAATTCCTCAAATTAGAGTGCCTTAGCCCAGCAAATGCCTGTTTCTTGCTCATGCTAGTTTCCAGCAAGATTCAGCAGGATGCTAGCTAGAATCACAATAGTCACTCAGGGACCAAATGACAAATGCTCCATCTCAACACTTGCCTTCAAAGCTGTGGCAACAAGAGAAAAGCATCTGGCAAACTTAAAACTATCATTTAACTTTCACTTAGAAGTATTTTATATCATTTTATTTTATTGGCCAATGAAGGTGATATCACCAAGTCTGTTCCCAAATAAATAGGAATTTATAATATTTAATCTGATGTTCATCTCTAAATACAAAACTGACAACATCCAATCCCCAGCTTTGCCAAATGCCTGGCTACTAAGCAGGAGCGCCACTCAGAAAGAAACTTACCATTATCTCCTCTTCCAGTTGTAGTTCAGAGACTTTGCCCAAGAAGAGAAATGGGCTATAGAACAGAAAACTGAAGCTCTTCCCATAGAAGATTTTATTTGCATAACAGTTGGAGAAAGTTCAAACCTAAGGATGCACTCAAAAACAAGGCAGCTGTGGCTTAAATAATTAAGAGAAGACCAAAGGCTTTATCAGAGACATAAGCTAAACTATAGTCCTTGAAACAATTTATGCTTCAGGACAATATATAAAACAATATGGCAACCAACCAGAAATTAGGATAGCTTATCAGCAGGGTGTGATCAAGGAAAGAGGTCACTGCACTGCTAAGGTGACTGTTACCCCTGGTGGCCACGTGCACGCTCAGAGCTGCACTCTCTTGGGAACTTCACAAGCTTTAAACTGAGGGGCAGGGTGTGGACAGAGAGTAAGAATAGACTTTGATAGAATAATCCAGTCAGTTACTAAAGAAATAAGCAAGCAAATAATGATAACAAGTCCTCAGGGTGATGGTGGAGGACCAATACGCAAACTTGCTACAATATATTTCTTATGTATAATATATATACCTATTAATACTTGAAAAGTATTACGTGTATATAATACTTTCCAATTTTCCACAAAAAAATTATGACATGCAAAGAAAGAGGGAAGTCGGACTCATAGATGATAAATATTAGGCAACAGAAACTGCTCGTGAAAACGATCATGTCACATTTAACAAACGAGGGTTTCAAATGGCTGCTTAAAGTAGCCAGGATACAGCCAGTATACACACACTCAAAAAACTACAGGAAACTGTATTTAAAGAATTAAATGAAAGTGTAGAAAAAATATTTCATCAAATAAAGACTATGAATACAGATAGACAAGTTGTAAAAGAAGCAAATGAAAATTCTGAAGCTTAGAAGTACAATAACTGAATGAAAAATTCACTCCATAGTAGATCTGAACTAGCAGAAGAAAGAATTAGCAATTTTTTAAAAAATTTATTTATTTGACAGGCAAGAGATCACAGGTAGGCAGAAAGGCACGCAGGGAGAGAGAGGAGAAAGCAGGCTCCCCGCTGAGCCGAGCAGAGAGCCTGATGCAGGGCTCCATCCCAGGACCCTGGGATCATGACCAGAGCTGAAGGCAGAGGCTTTAGCCCACTGAGCCACCCAGGCGCCCCAGCAATTTTTTTTTTTTTTAAGATTTTATTTATTCTCTTGACAGACAGAGATCACAAGTAGGCAGAGAGGCAGGCAGAGAGAGAGCGGGAAAGCAGGCTCCCTGCTGAGCAGAGAGCCTGATGTGGGGCTCGATCCTAGAACCCTGGGATCATGACCAGAGTCAAAGGCAAAGGCTTTAACCCACTGAGCCACCCAGGTGCCCCAAGAATTAGCAATTTTATTTATTTATTTCTAAAGAAAATAAAACCTCAAAAAAATTAAGCCATAGGCTTCTTCCACAAACAAAAAAGACAACTTCTTGAATTATGAGTTTTCTACTAACTTGAAGAGGCTATAAACAGAATGCTCTTATTATATCTTTTAAATTGCTCTATATTCAGAAGGAATGCTCTGATTTTGTTAAGTAATGTTTTCAAGTGATTGAATAGTAGATGTGGGGGTTTGGGTACATTTACATAAAATGTAAAATTTTATCCATTAATATAGTTACTTTTAACATTTACAAGAAAATGTGCAGTGAGGAGGGGTTTAAAACACAATGAAGAAACTATTCATAAAAGTGTAGACATGGCTCAGGGGCATTCTTAAATACCTTTTTCACTGTACCATTTTTTTTTTTCCTTCTAGGTCTCTTTCTGATACAGAAACTCAAAGAAAAGGGTAAAGAAATTAAAAGGATTTCTTTCCATATAGAAATGACAATGATAATATGGAAAAAATACTATTCTATCTATTGCTTAGTGGTCTGCTTGATCATTACCCTACGTATTATTATCCATTCCCCATTTCTTTCTTAACAATACATAATATGCATATTGTTAAATACTACCTTTTATAAGTAAATGTCTACTATTTCTTACCATAACATGCATATTTTGGAAAAGGAATATTACATTGAGATATTAAAATGTTTTATGACCTCCAAGCATTCTTTAATAAAAACAACCGGTAAAATAATTATGAATAAATTGCATATCATGTCTGAGCTTTTATTCCTGAATTCTAGTTAAGCCTCTGTTTAATACTACTAGCCAAATACATTTCACCTAAATACAAATACATGTCACCCAAATCTCTTTTTCTTCCAAGTGTTCATTTTCACTAATGAGATAAGCATGAAATTGATGTCAGCACATCAGTTTCTCAATATTATTTTCATGTCTTTCCAACATATATTTGGTTATTAAGATATGAACTACTGTAAAAAAGGGCAGTAGGTAGACTTCATGGAGTATACATTTGAATTTAGAATACAATTTTCATTTTCAAAATTAAATTATCAGGGAGAAGAATCTAGAAGTATTTAATAAATATGAATGAATCAGTGATGTATTCCATAAGAGACTATACTTCATACTTACTAAAAATTATGTATGATGGGTGTGTATGTCTGTATATACTGCAAGGAGTGATAACATCATTTTAAAATTGCTACAGTTACATATGCTTTTTACATATGTTATTTGTGGTTATGTTGGCAGAAGAAATACTATCTTCAGAGATCTCTCAGTAGGAGACTATGTCTAATGGGCTGTCAGATTCTTTGCTCCTACATTATTGTTCATAAATCACCTTTTCTTTTGACAAGGTAATGCACTTTTATTTTATAAAAGATAAAAGCATAAGTTTTACAGGATGAGTCTCACTTCTACCCCTGCCCTATAAATCCTTTTCTGACATTTCCCTTAACTGGAACAATTTTTGTTGTTACTTGAGAACTTTTTTACTTTTAGCAAATATAAGCACAGATAATTATATCTCCTTTTCTTAAACAAATTGCACATTTTTTACGATCGTTGTCCACTGTTTTTCACATAATAATTGTACTTCACTTTCAAATTACCTTTTGGTTCATGACAATCTAAATAAATGAGAGGATATTATAATGCAGGCACCCAAACTTGTCTAGCTTTTATTTGATTCAACATGTGTTTATTTTATACTTGCTTAAAATTATTCTGATAAGTTGTAACTGCTTGTAGTTTAATAAGAAAACTCTTATCTGAACAACATGTTTTATTAATCATTTTGAGGTATAGAGGGATGCCATGTTAATTAAATTTTCACTTGACACTAAAACTGGAGGGATAGCTACTTAATAGAATGAGAATTCTAAAGGATCCTGACAGGTTGGCACAAGGGAACAGTCATTTTTTAATAAATATGTGGAGAAAGGGGAACCCTCCTACACTGCTGGTGGGAATGCAAGCTGGTGCAGCCCCTCTGGAAACAGTATGGAGGTTCCTCAAAAAGTTGAAAATAGAGCCAACAATTGCACTACTGGGTATTTACTCTAAAGATAAAAATGTAGTAATCTGAAGGGGCACGTACACCTGAATGTTTATAGCAGCGATGTCCACAATAGCCAAACTATGGAATGAACGTAGATGTCCATCAGCAGACGAATGGATAAAGAAGATGTGGTATATATACACAATGGAATACTATGCAGCCATCAAAAGAAATGAAATCTTGCCATTTGTGATGACATGGATGGAACTAGAGGGTATCATGCTAAGTGAAGTAAGTCAGTCAGAGAAAAACAATTATCATATGATCTCTCTGATATGAGGGATTTGAGAGGCATGGTGGGGGGGGGTGGGTGACAGGGGAAAGGGAGGGAAAAATGAAACAAGATGTGACTGGGGTGGAAGACAAACCATAATAGGCTCTTAGTCTCAGGAAACAAACTGAGGGTTGCTAGACAAGAGAGGGGTGGGAGGAGGGAATGGGGTGGCTGGGTGATGGACATTGAGGAAGTATGTGCTATGGTGAGTGTTGTGAATTGTGTAAGACTGATGATTCACAGACCTGTGCTTCTGAAACAAATAATACATTACATGTTAATAAAAATAAATAAAAAAATAAAAATAATTCTAAAAATGTAAAAAAAGAAATAAAAAATAGGTAGATTTTGCTGGGAATAAAGGGACATCCTTTGAAAAACAGAATGTGAAGAGGGAGAATTATCAACATTTGCTGGGGGGAAAAGTGTTTTGTTTATTAGACAACTTTGTCAGATGGGTTTAAGTAGTAAATATTACCTTAGACTGTGTAACTAGAGATGCAATGCTGAAGAGCGAGAAAAATGATCCTGTTAAAATGTAGATTGATTAAACCACATCTATCTGGATTATTGTATGTTATTAGAGGTATTCTCTGATGGCCAGTTGTTGATGTGAACTAAAAATATGACCAGAGTAAGGTCAACCTTGTTGGTGAAGAGATATAAAACTTAGTGAACACAATGAAATTGGTATCAGAAGTCTAGTGTAATCCTAGTTAGAATGAAAAAGTGTCATATAAATAGCAGATGGTGAGTGTGTCACATTATTTTGGTCACACTTTACTTGAGTGTTCAGCTATGTTCTAAGCTCTAAGGTTTATGAAGGATGTTGTAATAGCTTACAATGATATGAAAATAAATAAAATGATAAAAGTAAATTTCTTCCTCTGACCAAGATGGAATATCTGAGATCAGAATGACTCTCTCATCTGAAATAACAACAAAAAAGACAAAGTATATAAAACTATGGTTTTCAAGACACCCAACATCAGGGAGTGAAGAGCAGTAATACCTAACAGACAAACAACAAATGAGATGGGCTCACACACATTGCAAGCTAGTGCTTTAAGGGAGTTTCCAGTCTGTGGTGCGAAGACAGGGAACCCAGGTGGAACCCACATAACTTCCTGAGTTATGGAGAAGGATCAGAGACTCTGGAGAGAATGACAGGTAGAACTTTCCAGACAGAGTACCATAGAGAACAGAGATGCATAGAGAAAGGAACTCTAGAGAACATCAGAGGATCTCCCTCATATAATCAGTAGATTATATATCATTGCAGGTATGTGAGAAAATTATCTAGGTCAGGTAACGAAATAGAGGAAATCGTATCTGGCATTTACACAGGGCTGAAAAGAGTATACATATATCATAACGGGGCTTTGGTAGAGGACTCAGGCAAACCTTGAATCACAATTCATAATACAGAATGATTAGCCACAGACCTAGCAAAGCCACAGATCCACCAAAGAAACCTCAAATACAGGACACTAAAGGATGAATCCATTTTCAATTACTTGCATCCAGTACAAAGTTTGAGAATATTTATAGAAATCAAAAAGTATGAAGCAACAAAAAAAGTAGAATGTACCCTGCCTCACATCAAACATTAAAAGATTATGAGCCATATAAAGGAGCAGAAAAACATGGCCCATGATAAGGATAAGAAGTAATCAGAAGTGACTCAAAATTGATTAAAAAAATGGTAAAACTAGCATAAATGGGTAATAAAATGATTATTATATATTTTATTATATATTTATTATTATTATTATTATTATTATTATTATATATTGTTATTATCATTATAAATGGTAAAATGATTATTATAACTGTATGCTATATGCTCAAAAGTTAGAGATATGGACAAAAGACCCAACTCAGACTTCCAGCAATGAAAACTACAATGAAACAAAAAATATATGAATCGGATTAGCAGTAGGTTAGACACTGCAAAAAATACGTATGCAAGTGAATGTGATCCATAATAAAATATAAAGAGAGAATGATTTTTTTTTAAATGAAGAGAACATCACTGACGTTTTAAACAACTTCATGTGGGTTCACATACTTTTCTTGAAGGAGAAGAGAAGGGGACTGAGGATAGACAAAATATTTGAAGAAATAATGGATAAAAAAACTCTAAAGTTAATGAAAACTGAACACACACAACAAATCCTAAACAATAATACTAAGAAAACTATACCAAATTAAAACATTCAAACTGCTCCAAACAAGTGGTAGAGTACAAATTACAAAAGTAATCACAGAAAAAGGACACTTTTATATACAGAATAATAAAGCTAAGGGGAGCCTAGGATTCCTACTGGAAATAATGTAAGAGATAAAATGGGAGAGTGACATCTTTGCAATAACACCCTCTGACATACCACACAGGACAACCTAAAATTCTGTATTTAGTAAAAACCATTCTTTAAAAGCTTTTATTTATTTATTTCAGAGAGAGAGAGAGAGAGAAAAACAGACGGACGCGAGAGCATGAGCAGTGGGAGGGGCAGAAGGAAAGAGATAAGCAGACTCCCCGCTGAGCAGGGAGCCCCTGGCAGGGCTTGATCCAAGGACCCTGAGATCATGACCTGACCCAAAGTCAGATGCTTAACCAACTGACTCACCTAGGTGATCTCCTGGTGAAAGTATATTTCGGAAAAACAGGGGAAAAAGATAATTAGAGTTGCAAAACCTTTAATAGTGTATGACCAGCAATCTGCATTATAGGAAATGTCAGGATGGAATTCTTAGGGAAAAAGCTAAACGGTATCAGATGGAAATATCGTCTATACAGAGGAGGAAATGGTAATGGGAACTATTTAGATATGCTTTTCTTATTAAACTATTTAAAACATAATTAACAATTCAAACAAAATAACAACATATTGTGAAATGTGTAAATTGAGTACATAAAATGTATGACTAGAGTCCTCGAAACCCTGGGAAGGAGAAATGAAATTATAATCTTCTAAGATCCTATTGAAGTGCTATGGTATCACTTGAAGGCAGACTGTGGTAAGCGAGAGATGTGTATTGTAAGCGCTAGAGCAACCAGCAAAAGAAAAAAAAAAGCCAATAGGGAGAGCAAAAGGCATCATACAAATCTCAATGAATCCCAGACAAGACAGATTAAGAAACAGAAAGAAAACAAAGAGGACAAGTAGAAAGCAAATACCAAGATGACAGAACTAAAGGTAACCCTACCTAGTGAATGGAAATAATGCAAACATTCCAGACAAAAGGTAAAGGCTGGCAGGTTGGATAAAAAACAAGATCCAACTCTATGCCGCCTACAAGGGCTCCACTCTGAATCAAAAGGCAAAAGTTAAAAGAAATAGAATAGGATATGCTAACTCTAATCCAATGAAAACAAAAGTGACTAGTTTTTTTTAAAAAATGTTACTTATTTGAGAGAGAGAGAGAGAGAGCACACGAGTTGGGGTGGGGGTGGGCAGAGGGAGAGGGAGAAGCAGGCTCTCTGCGGAGCAGGGAGCTGGACATGGGTTGGATTCCAGGAGCCCTGAACCATGCCTGAGCCAAAGACAGACACTTAACTGAACTGACCGAGCTGCCCAGATGCTCCCAGAAGTGACTATTTCAACATTAGATAAAATCAATTTTAATACACAGCATATTACCAGAGATATGACCTGATAAAGAGGTCACAGGTCAGAGGCAGAGGTTTTCAAGGGGACAAAAAACAATCCTAAATGTTTATCTATTTAATAAGGAGCTATGGAGGAAATACACAAAGGAAACTTTATAAAACTGAAACAAACTCAAAATTACAGAGATTTTAAGCCCTATTTCCCAAAATAAATATAGCAAGTTAACTAAAATCAGCAAGGATGTACTAGATTTGAGTAACACAATCAAACTGTACTTGCCATTTATAAAAAAAAAAAAAAGTTACCCAAACAAAACACAATATACTATTTTTTCAAGTGTACATGTAACATTTTCCAAAGCAGAACAAATTTTAGCCCGTAAACCAGTCTCAATAAACTAAAAAAAGTTCCAAGTCTTATACATCATATTATTGAAAAATGTTATTATGAAATAAAATTTATGAAGAGAGAGATATGAAAAATCCCCAAATATTTAGAAACTCAATAATCCACTTCTAATAAATAAATCCACTTTGAATAAAATAATCCACAACAATATCAAAGAAGAAACTAAAATAGAAAGTAAAAAGTATTTTGAAATAAATGAAAATGTAAACAAAGTATATATGAGTTGTTTGGATAATACCAATGTTGTGTAAATTTAAGTGTAACCTGATAGCACTAAGCATCCATATAAAAAATGTGGAGGGATGCCTAGGTGGCTCAGTCAGTTAAGCCTCCAGCTTGAGGTTCAGGTCATTATCTCAGGGTCGTGAGTTCAAGCCTCATATTGGGTTCTACTCTGGACATGGAGCTTACATAAAAAAAAAAGTGTAAAAACCTAAAATTAATGACCTCAGTTCTCACCTCACAAAACCAGAAAAAGGAGAGCAAATTAAAGCCCAAGTATCAGTAAGGAAAAACAAAGGCCAAAGCAGAAATCAGTAAATTGGAAAGAGAACAATGGAGGGTATTAATGAAACCAAATTCTATTGTTTGAGAAGCTAATGAAACTGATACACATCTAGCCAAGAAAAGTGTGAGAAAACACAAATTACCAGGATCAGTGTAGTAGTCCTCCCTTCTCTGCAGCTTCCGCTTTCTGTGGTTTCCACTGAAACCTCATCAACTGTGGTCTGAAAGCAGATGACCCTTCTCTCATATACTTAGAAAGTCAACAGTGGCCTAACTCAAGTGACAGTGGCCATTGTTATTCATTTCACTTGATCTCATCAGGAAGGCATCCTATCATTTGACATCATCACAAGAAGATGGGTGAATGCAATACAGTAAGATATTTTTAGAGAGAGCACATCTACATAACTTTTATTAAAGTATATTATTACAATTTTTTAATTTTATTTTTGGTTGATGTTAATTGCTTACTGTGCCTAAAGTATACATTAAACTTTATTAGAGGTATGTAGGTATAGGAAAAAAAGCAATATATCTAGTATTCAGTACTACCTGCAGTTTCAGGCATCCACAGGGGGTCTTGGAACATAAGGGGGGGCTACTGTAATGAATAACGTGACATCATAACATATTCAAAATACATAAAAATTAATAAATATACATTATAAATCACCTTATGCCTATACATTTGATAATGTAGATGAAATGGCCATATTTCTTGAAAGACACAAATTACCAAAGTTCACTCAAGGAGAAATAGATAAATTGCATGTCCTTATATTTATTAAAGACATTCATTTATGTTTAAAAACTTTTCCTGTAGAATTCTAACAAGTCAATTAGAAGATAAATGACCCAATTTAAGCATGGATGACATATATAAATAGACATTTCATACACACACACAAAGAAACAAAGAATGTCTTACAAGTCCATTAAAAAGATGCTAAATAGTAGTCAGTAAGAAAATGCAAGTTAAAGACACAGGAGATAGCACGTCACACCCACTAGAACTACTGCTCCTAAAGAGAGACAATAACAAGTACTGGCAAATTTGTGGAGAGACTGGATATGTAAAATTTTTCAACCACTTTGAAAAGCAACTTAGTAGTGTTTTTAAAAAACATAAATTTGCCACATGACTCAGCTATTCCACTCCTAGATATCTATCTACTCAAGAGAAAGAAAAACCTAAGTACCGACAAAGATTTGTACACGGATGTTGGTAAAGCATTATTCTTATTAGCTCTGAATTGAAAAATGATCCACATATCTCTTAACCTGTCAATTAACAAACAAAATGTGGTAAAGTCATATGCAATGGAATATATTCAGAAATAAAAGTGGTAGACTATACTGACATATACTACGATATGGGTGAACCTCAAAAACATTATCCTGAGTAAAAGGAGTCACCTGCTAAGATCCGAAGCCTTTCTATTAAATATGGTTATCTGGTTCCTTTCTATTAAATATCCAGAAAAGGCAAATTTATATATAGAGAAAATAAATTACTAGTTGTCTAGTAATTTATTTACTAGTTATCTAGTAATTTATTTACTAGCAATTTACTAGTAACATAACTAGTAAAGTTGTCTAGGAGGGCATAATAATAAAGGGAAATGACTACAGATGGGTCATAGGTATACATTTTGGAGGTAACAGAAATGATTTAAAATTGGATTATGGTAATGGTTGTACTACTCTGTAACTATACTAAAAAATCATCACAGTATGCATTTAAAATGAATGTACTTAATATTATGTAAATTAAATAGCAATAAAGCTATAAATAAAGTTTGCCTAAAGAAAACGTAAGGTCCAAGTGATTTGACTTGCATAATAGCCAATTTTATTACACATTTAGGTAAGAAATAATACCATTTCTAGACTAATTGTTCCTGATAATAGAAATGGAGGGTACATGGGGTGCCTGGGTGACTCAGTGGGTTGAGCATCAGACTCTTGATTTCAGCTCAGGTCATGATCATGATCTCAAGGTCATGAGATTAAGGCCCAAGGGGGCTCTGTGCTCAGCAGGGAGTCTGCTTGCCATTCTCTCCCGCTTCTCTGCCCCTCCCTCTGCTCATACACTCTCTTTCTCTTCCTCTCTCTCTCTCAAATAAATAAATCTTAAAAAAAGAAAAAAGAAACAAGAAACAAGAAACAGAGGAAACACTTCTTAACTTAATATTAGTCTGGTATTACTCTGATACTAAAGAAAAACTACAGGCTAATACCCCTCCTGAATAAAGAAGGCTATAAATCTTCAATATACGATGTAATCATATGTATGAGCAAGTCAAATCAAGCAGTATTTATAGAAAGGATAGTACATTATAACTAATGTTGTTTATCTCAAGATAAATATTTTGAGATCAGTGTTCAGCATTTGAAAAATCAATCAATGTATTTGACCATACTATGCCAAGGCAAATAAGAAAAATCATATGATCCTGTAAGCTATAGAAAAAGCATTTGCAAAATTCAGATTCCATTTATTATAAAAACTCTTAGTAAACTGGCAATGGAATGTAGCTTCTTTACTGGATGAAGGGTATAAAAATCTTACAGCTAACAATGCATTCAACACCTTAACAAAGTAGATCCCTTTCCTTTCACCACTCTTATTGGACATTGTACTGGAGGTCCCCACCAGAACAATAAAAACAAACAAAAAAGAAACATACAACATGCACATTAGAAAGGAAGAAATGAAAGGATTTCTATTTGCAGATGGCATGATTCTTTACATAGGAAATCTTAAAAACATTTAAATAAAGCTACTAAAACTAATGTGATTCTAGCAAGTTTCCAGGTCAGCATAAAAAGAACTTATTGTACTACTTTACACTAACAATGAATTATCAGAAATTTAAATTAAATGTCTTATTTATAATAGCACCAAAATATATTACTTAGTTTATTTTACTAAGATTTCATTTTTATTATTATATAATTATTATTTATTATTTAATATATAAATAAATATTTAAAATATTTATTATTATATAATTATAATTATGTCATTATTTAAGATTTCATTTTTTTTTTAGATTTCATTTATTTATTTATTTATTTATTTAGGGAGGCAGCATTTTTTTTAGGGAGTGGAAGGGGCAGAGAGAGAGAATCTTAAGCAAACTCTCTGAGTGTGGAGCCTGATGCAAGGCTCCATCTGAGAACACTAGGATTATGACTTGAGCTGAAATCAAAAGTTGGGGGCTTAACTGACTAAGCCACCCAAGTGCCCCTTTTACTTATCTTGGTTGAAAACTAATTGAACACATGCAAGTTCTATACCTTGAAAACTTTAAATCACCAAGGAAGTCAACCAAAGACCTAAATAAGTGGTAAGATACACTATATTTATGTTTCAAAAGATTCAATATTATTAACATATTAATTCTCCCCAAAGAGAGAACTGGAAATTGTATTCCCAATAAAAATCTCGGGAAGAATATTTGTAGACATCGATAAGTGAATTCTAAATTTTTATGGAAAACCAAATACTCTAAAACAGTCAAAACTATTTTTATGAAGAATAATGTTGGACAACTCACTAGTAGAACCAATACAGCTTACTCTGAAGAATCATGTAGATTACTGCAAGAATCCTGATGGTGTGTATTTACAAAAGGATAGAACCACAGATCAATGGAACAAATAGAGAGCCCAGGAATAGATGACATATATAATAAAATCAGTGATTTTTGGCACAAATTCCAATGCGATCAAAAGAAGGGGAGATACTCTTATTAACAAATGGTGCTGGGACATTTGGACTTCCATTAAAAGAAAAAAAAAAACCTTGGTCTTACCATAAAACATAGATCAAAATTTAGTCAAAATGGATTATAAATAAAGTATAAGCCTTTTGACGAGAACATAGAAGAAAATCTTTGTGACCGTGACTAAATCAAAGATATTTTTTTAGGTATGACATTCAAAGTACGGTCCATTTAAAGAAATGGACAAATTCAAGCTCATCAGAATTAAAAACATCTACTCTTTAAAACACACTGTTAAGGAATCAAAAGACAAGCTAAAGCTTCTAAGAAAATATTTATGGAACAAATATCTGACAAAGAACTTATGTTCAAAATGCATAAAGGACTCTCAAGATTTAATAATTAGGAAAAAACCCACCAATAAAATGTGTAAAACATTAAACAGACACTTCATCAAAGAAGATATGCAAATGGAAAATAAGCACATGAAAAGAAACTCAATACCATTAGTCATTAGGGAATGCAAATTGAAATCATTCCTTACACATTAGAATGGCTAGAATTCAAAAACAAAACAAGTTCTGGGAGGGATCTGGAACAAGTGGAAATGGTCATACAGACAGATGGAGATGCAAAATGGTTCTGCCACTTCGGAAAACAGCTTGAAATGTTCTTATAAAGTTACCATATGACACTACAATCTTTCTCTTAGGTATTTACCCACGTCAAATGAAAACTTATGTTCACATAAAAACCTGTACGTATATATGTGTACTGGCTTCATATTCACAATCATTCAAAAACCGGAGAAGATCTAAATTTCTGTAACTGCTGCGTGAATAAACACACTGTGGGACATCCATATAATGGAATATTCCTTGATAATGTAAAGGAGTTTTGCACTTTTTAGTTTGATTCTTCTGCCCCAGCCCCAGTTCCTACAAAAGTTTTAGCTCATGGAGAAACTCCATTAAGTTGTGATTCTCCATAATTGCTTGTTGGTCTCTGTTTTGGGGTGCAGGGATTTACTCTTTGAATTCTTCTCTCCTACAGATGTAAAAAAAGTTGCTTTTTTCAGTTTGTTGTTTTTTGCTTGTCCTTAGAACACATGGTGACGTCCTAGGCAACTTAAATGTTGGCTTGGAAACTGGAAATCAGGGTTTGGTTTCTTTTTTTTGTTTTTGCTTTTAAGAATTAGAAAATAACATGGGACGCCTGGGTGGCTCAGTTGGTTGAGCAGCTGCCTTCGGCTCAAGTCATGATCCCAGCGTCCTGGGATCCAGTCCCACATCAGGCTCCTTGCTCAGCAGGGAGCCTGCTTCTCCCTCTGTCTCTGCCTGCCATTCTGTTTGCCTGTGCTCGCTCTCCACCCCGCCCCTCTGATAAATTAAAAAAAAAAATCTTTAATAAAAAAAAAAGAATTAGAAAATAACATTATGTAGCACACTGCCTATGCCAAGTAGATTCTCCATAAGTGGCTGCTACCAATACATATATATTTTTTCTTTTATTACTTTCTGAGATTTCTGTCACACATTTTTATGTTTCTAAATTTGCATAAACTAAGGGATGGTCAGTCCCTTAAAATTTACCAGCTTGCCACTCTAATTAAGAACATTTAAAAGCAATGTCACCCAGCAAATTTTCAGAGTGGAAATCAAGGTTAAGGACCATCTGTTCCTAAGTGCATGAGCAGAGATGGGATTGAACAGAACTTTGATAACTAAGCCTATAATTTTTCATAACTACATCATCTCCTTATGTCAGCTAAAGGTTTCCTTCTCATAATTTTATTTAGATGGGTTTCTTATATGTTACTCTTTAAAGATTTTTACAGTGAATAAAACTAGTTTTATACTAAAATACTTTCTCAATGCACCAGTTCAAAACTGATGTTTTTGTAATCATCGCAAAACTGATTGTTTTGTAATCATTGCAAATTTCTTAAGTTTTGTTCCAAGTACATTTGTTTTATTTCCTACAATTTACAAATTATAAACTGTACATTCATTATTTTTTTCATTTATGAAAATTGAAAATACTCAGATTTTTCTCACCAACTCTTCAATTCAAGAAATGTGTTTATGGAAATAAGGATCTTAAAGTTAGCAGAAGTAGTACGAGTGAGATCTTGTTAAAAGAAATCATTAGATCTGGTTTTGGCAAAAAAAGGACAATACCTTTTCTAAAAATCAAAATTCATGTGACACTTATGACCCCAACTGCTACAGAATAATGCCACCCCAAAGATACCCTCATCCTAATCTTCAGAAATCAGGCATAATTCTGCTACATGGCAACAATAAATTAAGGTTACTAATGGAATTAAAATTGCTAACTGCCTGACCTTAATTTGGGAAGAATATCCCGGATGATCCCAATGTAATCAAAAGGGTCCTTAGACTTTGAAGAGTAGGGCGGAAGACAAGTCAATGCTAAAGTGATGTGATATGAGAAAGACTCAACTGGCCTTTACTGGCTTTGAGAATGGAGGGGGTCATGAGCCAAGGAATAAGGGCAAACTTTAGAAAATAGAAAAGGCAGAAGAAAGGATCCCCCCTCCCCAACACACAGAACCAGCCAATACTTGATTTCAGACAAACAAACTAATTTTGGATTTCTCATCCCCAGAATTGGATAAATAGTAACTTTGTGTTGACTGAAGACACTAAGTTTGTGATAATTTATTACAACAGCTGTAGATAATCAACTTTGGCCAGTATTTTATTTGGTTCCATAAAGGAAAAAAATCAACAAAAAAATCCATACTGGGAGAAGCTTTTAATACCCTACATTGATGAAAGGCAGATCAATGTAATAAGGTTTATTCTAAAGCCATGTTGATGTGAAAATAAGTGAAAATATTTGCTTAAGGGTTTTTCTACTTCATCTCCTTCTAAGGTATTTTATGAAAGGTTTAAAGACCCCCTTGTAATTTTGTGGCATTAATCTGGTATACAAGTCATAATGAGTTTCTTCTTTGTGTATATAAATTCATCTTCCTCTTTCCTAAAACTTGAAGTTGTTTAGTGCACTACCTAATGATTTAATGATCTACCCTGACACATTTTAAAAAAGAAGAAAAATGTATTCATCTAAAGTCTTAATATTGTAATGATATATTTATGTTTTTCTGCCTTTAAGCTAAAGTTCAATCAGCAAAGATGTATTAAATAGATACTACTCAATCCAAAACTAATTGGTAGATGCTGTAACACCTGAAGAGAGTTGAAAACCTTTTCTTACCTAGGCTTATAAATGTTAAAAGTGAACTAGCCACTTATTTTTGTTAACTTAGAAAATTTTCAATATCTTTATACTTAATACAAATCTATTCCTTTTGCTTTCCATACAAATAATTTGTAAGATTCACATGACCTTACACAACTCTCTCCCAGTCACATACATATAAATTCTTATTTTCAGGAATCAATGTGGTATCATCCTAAATTTTTTTTTTTTTGCATACTTTTTTGGCAGCTATAGTGGGATAATATGTTTTGATCAGAAAATTAGAAACCTGGCTTTAAAATGTCAAAGCTTGAGTTTCAGTGATGGCAGTTGTTACTGTGGAAATGTTCAGATGAAGAGGTACAGAGGTCACTGGAGGTCACTGGAGGGGAGCACCAGGAAAACAATGCCAAATGAAATAGTGTTCTTGCCCTTAAAGACCTTATAGCCGAAGGGCACCTGGGTGGCTCAGTGGGTTAAGCCTCTGCCTTCGGCTCAGGTCATTATCTCAGGGTCCTGGGATCGAGCCCCGAGTCGGGCTCTCTGCTGGGCTGGGAGCCTGCTTCCCCCTCTCTCTCTGCTGCCTGCTTCTCTGCCTACTTGTGATCTCTGTCTGTCAAATAAATAAATAAAATCCTTAAAAAAAAAAAAAAGACCTTATGGCATAATGAGAGTTATGATAAGGAATCCGGTAATTACAGCAGAATGTAATCAACACTATGAGAGAGTGAATGAGAGTGCATTATTATTGGTGCGCACAGCAGGTGCAAGGCAGGCAGGTACCACGTGGGAGTAAAATGTAAAGATTGTGTAAGAGTTACCTTGGAAAAGGGTTGGAAGGGGAGTGTTCCAGAAGAAAGAATAAGAGTTGAGAATATATGAAGAACAAGAGAGTCCTGTGCACTGTGAAAAACTATAGTCATTCCCATTTTGATGGAGAATGTGATCTAATCTCTGGAACTGGAAATTTCCTTCTGTCCCTCTTTGCCAAAGTTTTAGACCTTTGCTGCCACAAGGGCGTGGTGTCGAAAGACATAGCATGGAGAAAAAGGTTACTGGTTTTTCTTCTTTCTGTCATTTCTGTTACTTGGAGATGATTCTTGCTTTTTCAGACTCTTCTCATTTCATCCTGAACAGATAATTTTGGCTCACATCCAAATGCCAGTATTTCTCAGACCACAAATTCTACATTCTATCTACTCCCTTACTTGAAAGCAGACTATTTAAGAAGCCCAGGTCTACCTTGGGGGAATCTGAGTTCTTCCCAAGTCTTGCAAAGTCAGTATTGAACTGCAGCAGTTAAGAATGTGATTTTTTCCCCTACTTGCCTATCAGGGCTCTAAATCAAATAAATCTATTTAAGACATCACATGTATCAGCCTTTAATCAACCATGTACAAAAGTAGTATCCCAGAAATTTTTTTTAAGAGAATCACTCTATTCAGAGACTACAAAATGACACTTGTCAAAGAGTCACTCAAGACATCAGTTGAAATAGACACCCCCTCAATATGTTAACTAGTCATTAGATGATGTTCTCAAGGCTTTTTTCCCTTTTCTTTTATATTTTCAAAACTTCGGAAAGCAATGTACCTGGATCATATTTTTCTAGCAACCTGCTAAATGCTTTTTAGAGAGTTAAAATGTAACACTATTATATAAGAAATGTTCAATTAATGTTTCAGCCCCCCCCCCCCCCAACGAAATCATGGCTCAAAACATTGTCCCCTATATCATACAATGTTCCTTATGTAAGGATTAACAGTTCAGGGCCTGAGGAAAACTTTCTCCCCCCATATGAGGAAATATGATTACTTTTAATCTGAGAGAATTATATAGTCAAATATAAGCATTTTTGTTTGTAGTCTTGTTTTGTTTTTAATCTAAATTGTCAGGTAGCTCAGAACCAATTTTAAGGCTCAGTTCTAGCCATTAGCTTAATATAATTGAGTGGCATAATTATTTTATGCTATTTTAAATTGTGGTTTTTTGAAATCAATTATCCTGTTTAGATGCATTGGGATAATACAAACTGTATCAAACAGCATTTGAAATTTATCAAGACATTTCCACTAACCAGTAAATCAGGCAATCTTTCTCATAATGACTCAACCATATTCTTCTTGATGTTATATAGCATTAATTTTAGGTTCAGATAGATTAAGAAAAATGACCAGATTCCTTTAACTAAACAAGCTGCCCAGTTAAAACCTAGTTCTTCTATCACCAAGTTTTTTGTTCTCTCCATTATAGTATTATCTGATTATATATTTATTTATTATTTAACATAACAAAAATTATCTTTTTATGTACAAATAATCTGTTTATGTATCTAATTACATAAGGTGACCTCACTAGTAGAAAATAATACACCTTTCTAATGTGGGCTAATTAATAATGTCTTTATTCCAGTGGTGTACCTAAGCATTAGTTAATCTTTAAGGTTTATATTATGGTATAAGAAAGCTCAGAGATTGCAGTTTATAACCTCAAACCTCATGTTGTAAAGGTAACGATTGTTTTGAGTGATAATCTGTGTCACATAGCCAACCCCTTATTTAATACCTTCACCACTTGCTGAATAAAAAAATATATAGTTAATAATAAATAAGCATTATATTAGAGTAAAAACACATAAAATCATTCACTTAAAAGCTAAATTAAAATATCAGGAAAACCTAACATGTATAGAAGAAGAATCTAAGGGGTGCCTAGATGGCTCAGTTATTAAGCTTTAAGTGTCTGCCTTTGGCTCAGGTCATGATCCCAGGGTCCTGGGATTGAGCCCCCATCAGTGTCCCTGCTTGGCAGGAAGCCTGCTTCCCCCTTCTCCCTTCCCACTCCCCCTACTGGCATTCCCTCTCTTGCTGTGTCTCTCTCTGTGAAATAAACAAACAAACAAATAAATAAATAAAATGAAATAAAATAAGAAAGAAAAGAAAAAAAGAAAAAGAAAAAAATCTAAGCTGAAAGTGAAATGATTTGTGAAATGGTGGAAGTTGGCTTTGTTCTTGTTTTATTAGAGAGAGTTTCCTCCCAGGAGATCTGAAAACATGAACTTGAAGCTTATGATATAACCCATAATAAGTTGTATCTAAGTTTGCAGTACAACTCTTACCAGGATCTACTCTGCTCATTTTCATATGATATATTTCATATAAAAAGCTGTCAATTCTGGCTTACTCCCCATTGTGTCCTGCTATAACTGATACAAATTTTATTCCAAATTATCTGTTTTTAGGAATGGTAATGCTACTTTACTACTGTAAACAAAGAATCTTTCTCTAGCCCCATCTCTATCATTTCAGGCAGTTTGGTTGGGTCTACCACCTCCCCTAGGGCTGCGTTGAGTCTGGGATTCTTAGAGACCATGAGACTAACTGGGGAAAGACTCATTGGTCTTTAGTCCACACCAAAGCAAGCACATTGTCCAGGATGGCATGTGTCATGTAGCCATGTTGGCTGAAGTTCAGTCATTCACATGTCACTTTCTAACATTTCTATGGGGCACAATTTAAATTGAGCAGGCAGTTAAGTACAAGTTGCTTAACCAATTAATTTAATGCTCTATTTTCAAATATCAACAATAAAACTTCCTGCAATGGACAGAATCGCCTTCTAAGGGTGGAGGGTAATGGCAGTTGCTCTAAAAAAATAATTTATAACATATTCTCTTTTTTTTTGTTTAAGATGATAGTCTGGTTTTTGTAAATATATGGCTACATTAGCTCATTGGTATTTAACTAGTTGTTTAATTTGAATATAATGATGCTAAATTTTGCTGAGCTAAATTAGAAACAAATCGGTGGTTCTTTAGTGTCTTTAAAATTATTTTGCTACTACAAATTGGCATTAGGATTCATTGCATTCATATCAGCCTCAGCAATCTTACCGCAAATATAATGTAAGAATTCAGAAATAAATACTCACATACTGTGGCTCAGTGGGTTAAGCTGCTGCCTTCAGCTCAGGTCATGATCTCAGGGTCCTGGGACAAGTCCCGCATTGGGCTCTCTGCTCAGCAGGGAGCCTGCTTCCCTCTCTCTCTCTCTCTGCCTGCCTCTCTGTCTACTGTGATCTCCTCTGTCAAATAAATAAATAAAATCTTTAAAAAAAAAATACTCACACACTACCTTTCTTCACTAGAATTATTTTTGGCTTAAGTTTTTCTAACCCAGTCTAGTCAAGATTGAACTGATTTTCTGCATGGTTTTTATCTTTAATAGTGTTTCTTTTTTCAAATATTACGTTCAAGTATCTTGGCTATATTTGAAATACTCAATTTGATTCTTCTAATTATGTGGTGGTATTTTATTATTAAACAGAAGAGGCACAGTCAACAATATGGAATGCCATAGAAAGAATTAGTTGCTTGTGATTAACTATTTCAAGAGGGAAAGTTTGAATTCATTCTTTTCTTTTATTATGTTATGTTAGTCATCATACAGTACATCATTAATTCATTCTATTTATAATAACCACCAGCTCCAGATTAATAAATAAATAAATTTATGGAGGACAGAGACTAGTTCTCTTTTGACCAAACCCCATACCTCTTGCATAAGAATAAGCACTTGATATGCAACTTCAGGAAGATTTGATCCTATGGATACTTTACATGTAAACTAGCTGATGCCTGGGATAAGCAAAGTAGTACATATCCTAGAAAATGTATTTCCCTTAATAAGACAGAAAATGCTGTAGTTCCCTTAGACACAGTGGGATGTACTGTTGTTAATACTCCCTTCCTATGAAGAGAAAATGAAACTGATTAAATCTAGTCAACTTTCACTTACTACGGAGGCTTAAATGTCTTATCCCAAGTACTCCTGATAAACCATGTTTAGTTTAACAGAATATACAGAATATAACAGAATATAAGCCCATTACTGAACTCCATTAAGATGGACATCAACTCTTCATTCAGTCAGCTCTATTGAAAGATTTGGATGATCAAGTACCATGCTGATTTCAATGGAGAACAGGTGATTTAAAGAGAACATAATTATCATGATTAAATAACATCTCAAAAGGTTATTTTAAAACATTAATTTTAAAAAAATAATTGCACTGATATTAAGTAAAAATGACTTAAGACATTTACAAGGTGTAAGACATTTACAAGGTGGTAATTTAAGACTTTGAATCAAGGTGGAATTACTTTCAATATCCCCAGTGGAAAGATGTCTAAAGCAAGTATGGAGGGATGAATAAACGAAACACAAAACAAAACAAAAAACAAATAGAGCCTGGTGGTGGGTATTATAGAGCGCATGTATTGCATGGAGCACTGGGTGTGGTGCATAAACAATGAATTCTGGAACACTGAAAAAATTAAATTAAATTAAATTAAAAAAACAAAAAGTTAATATCAAAAATTTTCTCAACCACATTAGCAACTTAATAATGTAAATGAACAATAAGATACCATTTCTATAAGATTATCAAAATGATGTTTCTTTGTTTTTTGTTTGTTTTGCTTTTTAAAGATTTTATTTATTTATTTGACAGAGAGAGGAACACAGGCAGGGGGAGTAGGAGAAGCAGCAGCAGCTTCCCGCCAAGCAAGGAGCCACATGCCGGGCTTCATCCGGGGACCCTGGGATCATGACCTGAGCCAAAGGCAGATGCTTAAGGACTGAGATACCCAGGTGCCCCTGTTTCTTTGTTTTTAAGAATCAAATTCAGTATTAGCAAGCATACTGGAATCCAAAATTTTTACTCATTGTTTGTTGGCATGAAGATTGTTATTAGATTTATAAAAGGCAATTAGCAACACTTAATTATATAATAATTTATATTACTAATTGTTTCCTCCATAAAAATATTTTAAAAATGTGACTTAATAATTAACTGGGAATTTATCCCAAGGAAATGAACCTATATTCACATCAAGTATTATCCAAAGATGTTACTTGTAGCATTTGTTATAATAAGACAAATTACGTGCAGTGAATATCTCATAATATGGGAAGTACTTAATAATTTATGGAATAATCAAATAATGGAATACGATTTAAAGTGTTCCATTTTAAATGTTTCCTTTTAAATCATATTTTTGAAGAATATTTAATGACACAGGACATTTTCATAATATATTAAATGAAAATCCTTGTTAGCAAATGTATCCTTAATACAAACCCATTTTGTTACATGTACCTATTTTTATATTTACATAATATATATTTATAAAAAAAGCTAATATGGATATTTATTAATATGTTAGCAGTGGGCAAATGAGAACAAGAATCAGTTATGCCACTATTATATGTTTTAAGTTTATATTTTCATTTAAATATAGCTGTATAATTAAGGAAAATATAATTTATCTCATTTATCTTATGAATTACTTATAAGAGAAATAAAGTATTTTTTTCTGAAAAATATATTCATTTCTTTCCTTCTATTTGAGTAACTGCGATATCCTCAAACTCACTGTAAAAACTTCACAATGCTCCTAATATTTGAAATGATTTCTTACTATCAATACCAAGTTTTGAAAACATCATAACTGGTTTCCCAAGCTATCAGACTCAAGTCTTGGAATAACCCTTATTTGTTTTCTTGTTTGGCTCATTTAAAAAAAAAATTATGTAATTTATCCTTTCTTGTTTTTCTCATTTCAATCTATTTTTAAAATATTACTTTGTGGTTACTATGTGCTAGGTAACTGCATTGTAACTGTAAGCATGGGTTATTGAAATAATCATTAGCTGATTTTCCTCTATTCGGTATTTTTCAATCCAGTTCAACACCATTCCTGATTGCATTTGGAAAGATTCACTGGGTTTGAACTAAGAGAAACCCAGCTTAATTATACTATCAACGCAACGCCAAAACATAGCTGGGACATTCTTGTTTCCCCAAAGGAGTATGCCAATTATCCACTTATTGTCTCTCAGCTCTAAATTCACTCTTTTTGTCTGTTCTGTGAAAATGGATCTGGACTCTTTGCTGAATTTTCCTTTGCCAGCTGGCACGATGTTATGTTTTGTCAGTAGAGGGTACTAGAGCAACATGGCTGCAGTATGAATTTTGCCTCAGGAGGCAACGTGCTAGTTCTTCATGCTTCTGTGATGTGCAGTCACTGCAGTGTCCAGCTCCTGCAGGAAGCGTGTCTTTTTCTTACAAGATTCCCAATACATGCAGTTTCCCCAGCACCGGACCTCTATAGCACCCAGTTGCCAGAAGCTTCTCTAACACCACCAAACCCCTCCCCAAATTTTCATAGCAAAGGTCCTCAGATGAGACATCTCCCTGTGAACAGAATTCTCTAGCACCTATTCTAAAGGATACTTCTCCCACAAGATCAAGAGGGAGATGTCCAAAATTACCACTGAAATGTCACCAAAATGACTTCTCTGCCATCCGGTGAACCACAGGTGTGCCCTCTCCATCAAGTTCTAGGTCTTAGTCCTGGGGTGCAGGAGTGGGAGGTTCTCTTTTGGGTGATCTAACTCATAGTATAGTGGCTACTCCTTATACTCATTTCTGTATTGTTTAGAGTCTTCCTTACTTTGTAATAGAGTCTCTCAGTCATCCATCTTGCAGCAGAAGGGAGCGAAGCCCTGCATCCCCCAGCCCTTTACCCAACAACAAAAGGCAACCCAGAAATGGCATTTCTTGATCTTTCTCCAAGAAGCAGAAGATGGCTCTTCCTTTTCCGTAGAACCAGGAGAGACTGTAGGGAAACCCTGAGAAGGAATAGGCAGCTAGAAAACAGGCCAAAGGAACTATTATCTGTCCTGAGTGCCTTATATGTGTATAATGAGTGACCCGGAAAAAAATGTTTCTGCCCCCTCAGGTGATACTAGTAGGGATCAAGTAAGAGTTTCAGTGGACCCAAGAGGAAAAAACAAAAGAGCAGTCCAGAAAAACATAGCAAGGACTCAGCAAACCACATTGTCATTGAAACTACATCCCTCAAAGTAGATCAGAATTTACACACTAAACCTAAATAGGGCGACTGCTTGTTAAAACAGAAGATTTAAATGGGAGTGAGGATCTCTTAAGATAGCATACATAATGGGGCACCTGGATGGCTCAGTGGGTTAAGCCTCTGCCTTCAGCTCAGGTCATGATCCCAAGGTCCTAGGATGGAGCTCCGCATCTGGCTCTCTGGTCAGCAGGGAGCCTGTTTCCCCCTCTCTCTGCCTGCCTCTGCCTGCCTCTCTACCTACTTGCAATCTCTGTCTGTCAAATAAATAAATAAAATCTTTAAAGAAAAAAAAAAGATAACATACATAATGTCCAGGATGCAACTGCCATCATACCAAGAAGCAGGGAAATCACAACTCAAACAAGAAAAGATAATCAACTGAAGCCAGTAATGAGATGAACTGGATGTCCAAATTAATGGACAAGAATTTTGAAGCCGTAATAGTGAAATTATTTCAACAAGGAATGACAAGTTCTCCCAAAAAGAGTAAAAATAGAAAACTGAAGCAAAGAAACAGAAGCTATCATAAAGAACTGAAAAATTATAAAACTAAGAACTATGATAATGAAAATTTAAAAAAAAAAAATCTTGCTGGATGGGCTGAGTAGAGCGGAGATGACAGAAGACCTAATCAGTGAACTTCAGGATGGATCAACAAATGCTTAATTAGAATGACAGGAAAGAAATACACCAAAAGTGGCAAACAGATTATCAGGGACTGTGGGACAATAATAACAGAGCTAACATTTGTATGATCAGAATCCTGGAAGGAAAGGAGAAACAATGAGGGACTAAAAAAGCACTTAAATAATGGATGAAATGCTCCCAAATTTGGGGAAAGAGATAAGCTACAAATTCAAGAAGCTAAAATGGAATAAAAACCAAGAAATATATGTGGCATATGATAATTAAGTTTTTGAAAACTAAAGATGAAAAAGGCTAGAAAGCAACCAGAGGGAAAGGATATACTACCTTTAGGAGAACTAATTTTTATGACAGTGATTTCTCATCTGAAACCATGGAGAACAGAAAGAAGAGGCATGACATTTTCCAAGGGCTGAATTGTCAAAGTAACTGTCAGTCTCAAATTCTGTACGTGGTGAAGCTATACCTCAAAAGTGAAGGGAAAATAAATATACTTGCAGACAAAACACAAAAACAAGCAAACAAAAGTAACAAAACATAAGAGAATTTGCCACCAGAAGATCAAGACCTAACAAAAAGTAAAGGAACCTTTTTAAGTATATAGTCTATAATATGAGAAGAAGGCTTGGAACTTCAGAAAAGAAAGAAAAACAACAGAATGGAGTAAATATGTAATGTGAGTACCAGACATGAACCTTTTGATTGGCAAGGTGTCCATTTCACAGATGCATCTCAAATAAACAGATGGCTAGCTGCACAACTAGATAAAGAGCCAGGCCATCCTACCCACGAAACCCCCCTTTTAAAAGCCCTGATGACTGACCACTTGAGTGACCCCGCTGCTCCCTTCCCATGACCTCACTGTGTAACTGCAGGTGTGCTCTGTACCCTCCAACACGTGTGAGTAATAAACCTTGTGTTTTCAAAGTTTCTAATGGTTGTTGCTGAGGTGCATTTTTTGCAATCATAGTAAGAACTGCAAGGGCTGCTCCAGCCAAAATATTGGCTTTGATGTGGCATGGAAATGTCTGTGGGGGCTGCCCTAAGTAGTATGGGCCCAGGTACCTGCCCCCTGGCATTCCTCTCTGATAGTATCACTACCAATAGGCTGAGAGACATAAAACAAAAACCAACGGATTTTCTTCTCTTCACAAGCTTCTTAAATCATATTTGATTGTTGAAATAATTTGATATAGTACTCACTATATGTGAATAAAATACTGAAGATAATTATACTTAAGAAGTGAAGAGGATAACAAGACATAAATTCATTAAAAAGTGATCAAGTAAAAAAAAAATCAAGTAACCTGTAAAAGGATAAAAGAGGAGAAAAACAAAAGAACAAAAAACAGAGGCAGCAAGAAGAAAGAAAATAATGAAATGGCAGACTTAAGACCTAACACATCAATAAGTAATTAAATTTGAAATGGTCTAAATACACCAATCAAAAGCCAGAGACTGGTATATCCTTACAATGGCACATTATTCAGCGATAAAAAGAATTCTCAAGCAGTGAAAATACATGGCTGAATCTTAAATACTTACTGGTAAGTGAAGAGACTAGTCTAAAAGGGCTACATAATTTGGGACTGCCAATTACAATTTCTGGAAAGAAGCAAATCTGTAGACATGTTAAACATATAAGTGGCTGCCAAGAGTCTGATTATGTGTTTGTGGGGAGCATAAAATAGGAAAACTACCTGGGATTTCTTAGGGCTGTGGAAATATTTTGTATGATACTATAATGGCAAACACAAGAAATTAAGTATTTGTCAAACCCCATGGGACTTTATGACATACGAAGTAACCTTAATGTATGCAAATTCAAAAAAAAAAATTAGGAGATCAGGGAATTCTAGGATTGAATACCTGACATGACAAAAGGATCTAAGTGTACTACAAATGTATGGAATAGCCTCTGTAAAGGGGATCAGGGGAAAGGTTTGACCCATGTAACTGGAAATGAGTGGAGCCAGTAAGACAAAAGGAAATGGGATATAGCACTGTATAGTACTGAAGTGGATAAATTATTTTCCTTTGGGAGCACAGGTTAATAATCTTGAAACCACTACACATTCATGTTGGAACTGAACAATTAATAAATGGATGGCAGGAAAATCCAGGTCTCTCATTGTTGGAGTAATGGGTTACTGATTAACAAAAAAAGGAGCCTAAAATAATCCAAAAGGGTATGACTAGAGTAGGAGACATCAGAATAAACTCAGTTTTAATTTAATATAAATAAAGATTTTTACATGTAGACATATTATAGGTGTGTATATATATGGCTTATCTCCAAATATCTCCCTGCTTTGTCAACTGAGAGGGCTTAGAGCCACAACACTCCAGTAGTAATGAGCACACTTAATGCCAAGATCTTGGTTTTTAATACCCTCTGGTATTAGAATAAAAGAACCAGGACTCCTTGGGAAAATGGCTGGTTCTAGGACTAGGGCAGGAAATTACACTAGATGGCCCTGGAGCATCTCATAGTGACCGAAAATATGAAAGTATTCAAACAACCAAACCAACCAAAACAAAACAAAAACACATACACACATGCATACACAAAACAAAATCACAGCTATGGGAGTAGGTCCAAATATATAGGATACTGGGAGCATCTGGGTGGCTCAGTTGGTTGAGTATCAGACTCTTAATCTCAGCTCAGGTCTTGATCTCAGGGTTGTGAGTTCAAGGCCTTCACTGGACTCACACTGGGCATGAGCCTACTTAAAAAAAAAAATACAGAATATAGGAGCCAACTAAAAAATATCTCAAAGGCCAACGCTGCACCTTACAAAACAAAAAATAAAACAAAACAACATGAAAAATAATATTGGATCATAATCCAAAGTATAAAAATACACTATTTATCAATCAACTACAAATAAATGATTGAACAAAGGTAAAGGAAAAAGAGTAAATTGATAGTGAGAAAACCTGACAAACACTACATCAACCAGGTGAGTAAAATTATCATCAATGGTGTTCAGACATGGGACTTGTACATCCCCTTGATATGGTGTGATGATAATAGCACTTCTTTCTCCCCCAAACACATCAGCCCACTGTAATCATGAGAGAAACATCAGACAAATCCCAACTGAAGGGCAATCTACAAAATAGAAGAAGAATGCTCCTCAAAACTGTCAAGATCATCAAAAACAAAGGAATCTGAGAGATTACTGAGAGGAGCCTACAGAGACATAACTACTAAATGTTATGTGGAACCTCTGATGGAAACCTGCAACAGGAAAAGAACATTATGGACAAAAATCCCTAATGAATTTGAATAAAATTATCTTAGCTAGTGATAATGATATCTATACTGGTTTATTATTTATAACAAATATACCATAGTATTGTAAGGTATTAATAATAGGAGAAAATGGATGTGTCATACATAGGAACTCTCTGTTACTTTTCCCACAATTTTGTAAAGAAAGGACTGTTTCAAAAATTTTAAAGTGTATTTTAAAAATAGAGATTGGCTGCCTACAAAACAATAACTTCAAGTGTAATATCATATCTAGATGGGAAGTAAAAGTCTGGAAAATATGCATCCTGCTAATAAAAATAAAAATAAAAACCAGTATGTCTATATGAGTATCAGATAAGACTTCAGAGTAAAGAATATTACTGGAACAATAAGAGATAAGTCATAGGCCAGAGTGCTAACCATTATACCATGGGGCAGGCACTACATTTCATAACAATAAAAGGAACCCTCCATTATGAAGACATAGAGATCAAACCTCTTTGCATCAAACAACAGATCTTCAAAATACATGAAACAAAAACTGCTAGAGTTAAGGGAAGAAATAGTTAAATCCACTAATTATAGTTCAGGACTACAGCAGCATGTTTTCTGCAACCGATAGAACTATAGAGCAGAAAATCTGCAAGATATTAAAAAACTGAAGAACACTATCAAATAGGATCTAATTGGCATATATAGACCACTTTATCAAGCCAAATTTAAATACACATTATTTTCAAGTGCCCAAGAAACCTCTGCCAGAATGTGTGTTGCTTTATCATATCTTGGGTCCTACAATAAATCTTAATAAATTTAAAGTATTTGTTTATGTATGGAATGTATTTTCAGTTTATAGTGGAATCAAACTAGAAGTCAATAATAGAAAGACAATAGGAAAAATTTCAAATACTTAAAAATTAACACATTTATCAATTATTTCTGGGTCAAAGAAGTCTCAGAAAATTAAAAATATAGAGAATTGAATGAAAATCAACACAGAATATATTAAAATTTTAAAAAAATAACAGTAACACTAAAGCAGGCACAAGAGAAAGCTTATAGTACTATAAACTATGGGAAAATGGAAAGTCCTGAAATCATAATCTAAGTTTGAAAAAATGGCCAAATAAATCCAAAACAGGAAGGATGAAATAATGAAAATTGCAGAAATCAACACAACTGAAAGCAGGGAAGCAATAGGGGAAATCAGTAAATCCAAAAGCTCCTTCTTTGAAAAGAAAAAAAAAAAGGTAAAAAAACTAAAAAAAGGTAAGCTAAAAAAGGTAAAAAAAGCTCTCAAAGCTAAAAAAAAAAAAAAGTAAGAAAGAGAGAAAGCAAAAATCACCAATATCAGGAATTAAAGAGAGGATATCACTACAGATGTTGTAGTCATTGAAATGTTAATAAGATAATACAATGAATAAATCTAAGCTCATAAATTTGGACACTTAAAAAAAATAAAACAACTTCTCAAAATCCATACACTACCAAAGCAAGATGGAAAAAGCAACCTGGATAGTTCCATAATGCTAAATCAAATTAAAAAGCTCCCCCCAAATAAATATTCTAGCCTGGATGATTTCTATACAATCTTCAAAAAAAATTTAAAAAGGAGAGAATACTTCCTACCTCATTCTATCAAGTTAGTATTACCCAATACCAAATCCAGCCAAAGGTATTGAGAAACAAACAAAAACTCCTACACACAAGCAAACAACAGCAAAATCCCAGAGTGCAATATCTCTTAGGAACTTAGATGCAGATAAACCTCAACAAAATATTAGCAAACAAAATCCAGCAACATATGCAAATAATTCTGCCCATGACCAAGTGGAATTTTATTCCATTTGTGGAAGGCTATTTCAACTTTTAAAAAACAATGTATGTAATCCAATAACGTAAAGAGAGAAAGTCATAAGATCACATCAGTTGATGCAGAAAATATATTTGTCAAAGTCCGACATCCACACATGATAAGAACTCTCAGCAAACTAGAAGTAGAGGGAACTTCTTGAACTTGAAATAAAGCCTATACCTAATATCAGAACAGTGGAAGACTGAATACTTTTGTCCTAAAATCGGTAACAAGGCAAGCATGTTGGCCCTCACCGCTCATTCTCTGTAGTTTGAACCACTCTAGGCAGCAAAATATGACAATAGAAAAGTAGGGGCTGTAAGAAGTAGCACAAGAGGATTTTGATACAGTGATAGTTATGCAAAATTATGCACGTGGTAAAATTGCATTGACATCTACACACACACACACACACACACACACACACACACACGAGTGCATATAAAACTGGTGAAATCTGAATAAACTATGTATCATACCAATTCCATTTCCCTGGCTTTGATATTATACAACATAATTATATAAGATATATCATTAGGAGGTTAGCGTGAAAGGTATATATAGAACACTATATCTACCTATATATGGGATCTCTTTGTACACTTCTATGCAATGTCCTGTGACTCTAATTATCTCAAAACAAGAGTTTAAAAAATCAGTGTAATTCACTCACTGGTAGAATGAAGGCAGAATAAGTACCTTCTTTCAATAGATGAATAAAAAGTATTTCAGAACATTTAAAACCCACTAATTATTTGTTTAAAAAAGGTGCAAAGCAGGTAAAGAAGAAAGCTTCCTTAATCTGATTATAAAGAAACAAAGTGGCCATTTCCATCTCAAGTTGTGGGAAACAAAAAGGAAAACACATCTGTATAATTTATCTTATGTCGGTGTGGATGTTGTAATGGTTAAGATAATATGTTCACTAGCATTTGGCTATGGGGAAGGAGGTCAAAAATCATGTAGAAGTAAAGGATTCATTTGGTCTGCCTACTGTAGAATAGAAAATCGAATTTCAAGAAGCAGCCCAAGAAGAGGGAGCTCATAAAATAAAGAGAGTGGGACCTTTGAAAGGAAAAAAACGCAAACAAATGAAAATGCAGTTTTCTTCTCATAAGGTAGTGTGTGTATAAGCAATGTCTTATGTGCGTGTGTCATTGCGTGTGGCGGTGTGTGTGTATAAAACCTAGTAAAGAGGATCTGGTCAACTGCTAGCAAAATGGTAGTTCTGAACTGGGAAAGAATATATTGATAGACCATCTATGTATTACTAAATGCTTTCTTTGCTTTCACATCACTTAGGATGTGATTTTATGATTGATTAACATCCGCAGTTCCTGCTAGAGGCAACCATTATTGTATCTGCTCACCATTGCTTCTCCATTCCTAGCACAGTCCCTGATATATGTGGCACCCAATTAGTACTTGTTAAATAATAAAACTATTGAACTAATTCACTGGAATAAAAATAATGACAGCAATGGCTAGCCCAGAGCGGTTTCTACTCAGTAGGTATCATGCTTTACACACTTGATCGATTAAATTCTTACAACTATGTAGACGCAGTCCCAGAGTTAGTTGATCCAGTGTGGATTCCAACCAGGAAGGACTCAAAACCTGAAGAGATTGGAGAAAATGTATGCCAACAACAGGAATTCTCAAAGACACTGAAATTAATAGTGCCAGCTAGTGAGAGCCTCCAGAGTTCAACTGAGACGGTACTTAAGCTGATATATAGAGTTCTTACATTTTGTTGATGAGAATATTGGCCTCAGAAGAATTTTAACTTTCTCACATGTCAATCAATAAATCCTTTCTTCTGTAGCTTCTGATGTAGACTCTACTCTGGCAGACCTTTCCGAACACCGTCAGATAGCTCTTCTGATGTATTTTTCCATTATTCATTTCAAATTTAAATTAGAATATTTACACCATGATCAGTTCATTGTTTTTCTTGTATAAAGACACAGAGGTTTAACTTTTGCCTCCAAACTGTTAAACAATTATGAAACAATTCATTTATTTAATAAGTAATCCCCCTCTCATACCTTCATTGGTTGGAAAGGATTTCTTACACTGAACTACTGTAGATACATGGTGTCTTTCTTGGTTTCATACCCTGTTCTATTTTTCTTGATCTTTGATTTAATCCCAAACTATTAATTATTATGCTTATAATATTTGATATATTCATACTAAATTCTTTTGGCTTTTCATTTAAATATTTTTTTTTGGAGCTATTTCATCAGATTGTAAAATATCCTTAGAATTTTCATTTGAATTGCCCCTCATTTGTAAGTGAACTCTGGGGAGAACTGATAACTTCAATAAATAAAAATGCATATTATAGAGTTCAGATTTTCTTAATGTAGATATTAAATAAGTATCAATGCAAAATAATGCAAAATAATGCAACTGATAAAAGGCATTACATTCACTGTTTATGTTTATATAAAGCATTCCAATCAAGAATAGTATATTTTTACCAAAATTAATGAGCTGTTGGAATGTCAGAACATTAAAAGGGAACAAATATATAACCTTAATGTCCTGTCAGTGACTGGTTAAAGGGCCAGATGCTATGGGTAATTTAATTGTGCTTATCGCCCAGCAGCAATCTCAGGAATGTCATGACACATGGAAGCACCAGCCTATGGCGATAAATCAAATGATAACACTTAATAAACTTAAGATGCCACAATTAAATGTTACCTTGAGTGATTATCCACATCATCCAATGTAACTTACAGTAATTCTGAGTGAAGATTATCTTCTGCCTATTCTCCCATTAAGAAACTACTCCTAGTACCACTAAAAAAATAAAAGCTAGCACTTCTGTCATGTTTAAAACATGCTAAAAACTTGACTATCATGAATTCCATTACCACATAACTGCACAAGGCAAAATATTTTCATGTTCATTTTACAGTTAGGAACCTCAGGCACAGAGAGGCTAACTAACTTGCCAAATCACACGGCTGGTAAGTGGTAGCAAGCAATTTAAACTCATGTGGTCTGGATCCAGGGCTTGTGGTCTTCACTCTGATTCTTTTCTGCTATCCAGGACCCTTTGAACTCATGCTGAGCTTTCAGAAGCATCTGGGTTCCAGAGATCATCCTCTGAGGATCAGCTGAGGCCTTATTTATAGAATATTCAGAGTCCGCTTCTTCCCCTCCCCAGTTCTGTGTTCCCACCTTCCTCATTCTCTTTCGGGTGTTCTCTCAAAATCCCTCTCCTATATACTTTGCACTGGTCATCGTTGTTTCCAGGAGACCCAAACTAAGACATATGTTAAAAATATCTTCTAGACATGCTACACTTGTTTGTTCCCATTCATCCATTTGTTTCAAATTTATTTCAGAAAGCATGCCCTTAATATTATTGTGCCACTCTGAACTCAAACTTTTTTTTTTTAAAGATTTATTTATTTATTTATTTGAAAGGCAGAGATCACAAGTAGGCAGAGAAGCAGGCAGAGGGAGAGGGGGAAGCAGACTCCCTGCTGAGCAGAGAGCCCGATGTGGGGCTCGATCCCAGGACTCTGGGATCATGACCTGGGCCAAAGGCAGAGGCTTTAGCCCACTGAGCCACCCAGGCGCCCCATGAGCTCAAACTTTTAAAGTGACTCTTCATCACAAATAATATCCCAAGATTCTGTACTGACTTTGAAAAGGATACAATATGAACCTGGCAAACTTGTCAAGTTTAAACCTAGTTCTTCCATATGCAAACTATTTTTCCTGACAAAGTAGATTATTAATTGTTACTTTAATACATTCATAAGTAGATATACCAGGGGATGGAAATACCAAGGAGAGAATAAAATCAATGGTAACAGTTTAGTAAGTTTTAGTATTCTTGTCAACAGATAAGACAGTACTAGGGACTGGGTATATACCTTGTAGCACGTGCAGAGGAGATATCTCCAGCTCCAAAGGCTAGAGATACAGAGGAACAGTGATTTGGAAAAGTTTTTAAACTTCCTAATTGTGCCTTCCTGGCTTTGTGCCAAAACTCAGGATCAATCTGTAGTATATGTTATGTAGCTTCATGTTTCTTGAAATATAATTATATGCAAAAGCTCGGTTACACTAAAATGACATTTATTTTGGTTCCTCTGATTACGTTAGCTACACAAAAGAAAGAAAAAGTATAAATTTAGATCTACTGAGGTTCTGACACAGAAAAGGTCTTATAATGCGACCATGAAAATTACAAAATGACCAGTGGAGGGAAGAGGTTTGATAAAGAGAGAATGGAAGGAGGCCAAAAAGCCCATTTAAGATCATAGTCATCATTAAGTTATTTCCAATGTCACATAATATTCTTTCTTTGAGGCACTTATGAGATTCTCTTTCAAAATGATTTATTCTTGTTACTTATACTGTAACCTTACCAACATTTTCCTTAATCCATTAAATATTCTGCATGTAAGGAAAATCCTTTGGTTTATTTTGAAGAGGCACATTTGGTGTTCATTTTCTATGCTCAGCCAATGACCTCATGAACTTCTATTTGACACTAAATCAGCCTTGAAGCATCTCTTCTTTTTATATTCAAAACACATTTTCCTTCGAAATTACTTACTCTTAAGCACCATAAACTTTATTTAGTGGAGTATGTTTAATTTTCAGAGGTCTCACATTGTTTGCACTCATCTTGTTCCCTTTGTTATCAACATGATTTCAACAAATACCATAGATAATTTCTATTTTCATTGACCTTTAAGGAGGTTATTCAAAAGCAGAGTTGACCTATTTAGTGTTGCATTCAAAGAACAGTGATGGACTATTTCAAATGATTAGCATACTATGGATGAGAAAACAGAAATAGGAGCCAATTTTTAAAGGAAAGGTGATCTGTTTCATTAAATTAAAAAAAAAACTCTACAAATATGCAGGATAGTTTTGAAAGGAAACATAACTACTACCATCTTTTAAAACTAAAAACTAAGCAGATATATATTATTTGTTAGCCTCTTGAGAGTAAAAGTGGTAAATTTATGTTGAGTTGGAGACCAGTATGGTCTGCAGGTAGATGGCCAAAAAAGTTGGTTAGTTTCTTGGGCTTGAAGAAGAAGACAGGAAATGTTAAAGGGGTAGATTTGGAAGTTAACCACATATGTTTGATATGTTAAAGAAGCATATCATACAACTTAGATAAAGACTAGAGATGACATAAAAACTGATGAAACTTATCACATTATCATATATATCAATAAGGAGGATTCAGTTATTTCAATAAAATCAGTAAGTATCTTGGCAGCAAATGACCATTTATTATATATTTTCTGATACCTGAAAAAGATATGTAGCTACACATTTACCAAAGACTTAGCAAAAGTCTCCTCGAGTAACTTACCAATATTTGTGTGAGCTTATTAACTTTATGGGAATACCGCATTTTGTTGGGTTTCACTTTATTGCATTTGCAGGTATTGCCTTCTTTACAAATTGAATAATTGTGGCAACCGTGCTTCAGGTGCAAGCCTATCAGCACCATTTTTCAAACAGCATTTACTTACTGTGTGTCTTTGTCACATTTTGATAATTCTCACCATATTTCAAACTTTTCCATTATCATTATATTTGTTATGGTAATCTGTGATCAGGGATCTTTGATGTTACTGCTGTAATTGTTTTGGGGTGCCAAAAGCCATCCCCATTTCTATGAAGAACTTAATAAATGCAGGTGTTCTAACTGTTCCACTGATGGGTCATTCTACCATCTTTCTCCCTCTTCTCAAGCCTCTCTATTCCCTGAGGTAGAACAATATTGAAATTCAGCCAGTTAATAACCTACGGTGACCTCCAAGTGTTACAAAGAACAAAGCACATGTCTTTCACTTTAAATAAAAACCTGAAATGACTAAGCTTAGTGAGGAAGGCATGTTCAAGGTGGAGAAATGCTGAAAGCTAGGCCTCTTGCACCAATAGCCAATTTGTGAAGGTAAAGGAAAAGTTCTCGAAGGAAATTAAAAATGCTACTTCAGAGGCTCACGGGTGGCTCAGTTGGTTGAGTGACTGCCTTTGGCTCAGGTCATGATCCTGGAATCCCAGGACTGAGTCCCTCATTGGGCTCCCTGCTCCACAGGGAGTCTGCTTCTCCCTCTGACACTTCCCCCCTCATGCTCTCTCTTACTCATTCTCTCTCCCTCAGATAAACAAATAAAATCTTTTTTAAAAAAAAAAAGTGCTGCTCCAGTGAACACATGAATGATAAGAAAGCAAAAAAGCCTTCTTTCTGATATGGAGAAAGCTTTAATGATCTGGACAGAAGATCAAATCAGTCACAATATTCCCTTAAGCCAAAAGCTAATCCAGAATGAGGCCCTAACTCTCTTGAGTTCTATGAAGGCCAAGAGATGTGAGAAAGCTTCAGAAGAAAAGTTGGAAGCTAGCAGAGGCTGGTTTATGGGGCTTAAAGAAAAAGGCCTCCATAACACAAAAGTATAAGGGAAGCAGCAAGTTAACTAGATCTAACTAAGATAATTTATGAAGGCAGCTATATTCAACAACAAATTTTCAGTATAGATCAAAGAGCCTTCTATTGGAAGAAGACACCATCTTGGACATTCATATCTAGATATGAAAGGGAGAAGTCAATACCTGGCTTCAGAGCTTCAAAGGAAAGACTAAATCTATCTCTTGATGGGGGCTTTAAGTGGAAGCCAATGCTCATTTACCATTCTGAAAATCCTAGGGTCCTTAAGAATTAAACTAAATCTATTTTGCCTGTGCTCTATAAAAAGAACAAAGCCTGGGTTTCAACATATCCGTTTACCACATAGTTTACTGAATACTTCAAGCACACTGTTGAGATCTACCGCTTAGAAACAAAAGATTTCTTTCAAAATAATACTGCTCATTGACAATGCACATCGTCACCCAAGACCTCTGGTGGGAGATGTACAATGAGATTAACGTTGTTTTCAGGCCTGCTAACACTACATCCATTCTGCACCTGTGGATCAAGGAGTAATTTCAACTTTAAGTCTCATTATTTAAGAAAGATATTTTGTAAGGCTGTAGCTGCCATATATAGTGATTCTGATGGATCTGGGCCAAGTAAATTGAAAACCTTTCAGAAAGTTTTCACCTATCTAGATGCCATTAAAAGCCTTTGTGATTCATGGGAAGAAATCCAAATACCAACATTAACAGGGGTTTGGAAATTGATTCCAAACCTCATGGATGACTTTGAGGGTTTCAAGACTTCAGTGGAAGGAAGTAACTGCAGATGTAGTAGAAACAGCAAGGAAATGAGGATTAGAAGTGAAGCCTGAAGATGTGATCAAACATGAATGGATGAGGAGTTGCTTTTTATGGATGGTTTCTAGAGATGGAAGGTACATCTGGTGAAGAGGCTGTGAAAATTGTTGAAATGATGACAAAGGATTTAGACTATTCCATAAATTTGGTTGATAAAGCAGGAGCAGGGTTTGTGAAGATTGACTACAATTTTGAAAGAAGCTCTACTGTGGGTAAAATGCTATCAAACAGCATCACTTGGTACAGAGAAATCCTTCACAAAAGGATGAAACTTCATTGTTGTCTTATTTTAAGAAATTGCCACCTTAAACTTTGGCAATCAGCACACGTCATCCAGCAGTCATCAACATCAAGGAAAAACCTTACAACAGCAAAAAGATTATGACTTATTGAAAGCTCAGATGATGGTTAGTATTTTTTATCAATAAAAGATTTTTTTTTAACTAAAGTACTTTTTAAATTAAGGCATATACACTTTTTTTAGACATGCTATTGCACACTTAATAAACTACAAAATAAACAGAACTTTTATCTGTACTGGGAAACCAGGACACTTGTTTGACTTGCTTAAGTTCAACTTAACTGTAGTAGTCTGGAAACAGACCTGCAATATTTCCAAGTTATGGCTAAATAGGAAATAAGTGAACTTTTTTCAGAGTGGCCATATCGTTTTGCATTCCCAGCAGCAGCAGTGTATAATTCTAGTACCTCTACATCCATTCTAGCACTTGGTATTGTCTATACCTTTTATTTTAGTAATTGTAATTATTATGGTTTATGACTTCTCAGAGCTTTTAATGTAAAAATATGTATGATTAACATCTTAGTATATAATATTGAAGGCTTTATTCTCCACATATATTTACTCACAATTCTCCAATGTGGCCTAGGTTGTTGATAAATTTACTGATTCATTTTAAAAAGGTTCATAATGTGTAAGAAACGAGCTTTTGGGTGTGGAGAATAAGGAAATCCAATATTGAGAACTTAGGAAGACAAATTATTCTTTTAGAACCACCTGCCCTATCTACCCTCCCAAAAAACTTACATGATGGGTTATGAGTTACTTTCAGTAATCTTTATAAAATGATAAAGATTGGCAAAAGCAATGTAAGATTAGAAATGAGATTTTTTTTCCTGAATGTTATGACATGAGAGTAGATAGTTTCCAAAAGTTGTGAGTTATTAATATGCTTTAATTCTTTAAAGGGAAAGGTATAGAGGATGGAATATTAAAATGCATTAGACCGATGTGTTAGTGAGCATTTAGAAAACAAAGCAGCAGACATGTGATCTCAGAATGGAAGATTTAAAACAAACCATGTCAAAATTGGATCAATACATGAAGGGAATGTATAGAATGAGATACTCTTAATTTCAGACAAATATATGACAAAATATTTAAAGATAATATTGTGGGAAAAGGCTGCAAGTGGACTCAGAGCTGATTATATATTTTAACCAGAGAATGCTGATTAAGGGGTTGATAGCAACTTCAAAGTAGTCTTAAGAGATTTTGGTAATACTGTTTCCTCATTATGAGGAGTATGTTGTCAGGAGTCCAATAAATACTTGGAAACAGAAGAACTGCTCTTCATTTCCCCTTCTTCCTCTACTCAATTTTCTATTCCCACCAGGTTTCTTTTTCTGATTATGCATTATCTGACTTGTAATTTCTCCAAAACTACACATAAGATTAGACACTTAATCCAAAGTGAGACAAAAGAAAAAAGCTAATGTAGTTAACAGACCTAGACCATCATAGGTAATGGCCCTCCCTGGTATATCTCCTCTATTCCATGACCAGGCAATTAGCATTGCTCTATAGTTATGGGCTTGGCTGAGACCTCATCTAGGGCTCCTGATACTGAAGTAAATGATCTTCTGCGTACATATGAACCCCTAAATTTTATTTAGTTTCCTACCACCAGATGTTTTTCGATAATTAGTCCCATAACCTTACATTTGTGAACAGTATGCCCCATTAACCAAATTTCCAAAGATAAGTTTCTTATTAAGACCAACAGAAAACTTCATGTTCAATAAGTCAATTATGTATAAAACTCAAATGTACCTAAAATTCTGAGGTTCCACAAAGGGAGCCTCCTTAAAAACAAAGGTCAGTACAGTGTATAAATTAAAGTCATTGATTTCAGTTAAGTCATATAGCTATAATGCCAATTAAGTGTAAAAAATATGAAGTTAGAAACCACTCTATCCCTATTTTGTTTATTCTAATTTTATTCATCACAAACTCTGTAATAAATCATTTTCATGTTATTAAAATCTTAATATTAAAATTTAAACTGAGCTAGTCATAGCGTATTTTGAGTAAATTTATATAATCACAGAATTAATAAAATGGTTATTCAAGTCTTTACGGTTTTCCTCCGTGTTATACAGTTAGAAATACTTAGAGTTCTTGCATTAAATTTATTGAAAAAATCTGTATTATCTCCTTTAATCATCATATAAAGAGATGGGCTGGCTTAGGTAGAGCTAAGATTGAGGAGTATGGCACTTTTAAAATGCCTCAATGGCATTCTTTTTTTTTTTTTTAAATATAATTTTTTATTTTTTATAAACATATATTTTTATCCCCAGTGGTACAGGTCTGTGAATCACCAGGTTTACACACTTCACAGCACTCACCAAAGCACATACCCTCCCCAATGTCCATAATACCACCCCCTTCTCCCAAACCCCCTCCCCCCAGCAACCCTCAGTTTGTTTTGTGAGATTAAGAGTCACTTATGGTTTGTCTCTCTCATTCTTAAGTACTTAAGATCAGATGTATTTCTTTGACACCTATAGGCATTATTACCAAAGATCTTAGTTTGAACCATATATGTTGCCTGGAAGGGGAGAAAGTTCAAAGATGTTTTCATAGCAATCAAAGCATTAGTATCCACTGACTACTTTAGCGGGTTAGCTACTCATGGTCTTGAGAAGTAGAGGCCAACACCCTGCAGGGATGGTCTTTAGAACCTTAACACAGAGAACTCTTAAATGGAGCTGGCCTCACAGCAGTATAACAGTTGATCCCAGACTAGGGCATGGAGTACCTAGAAGGAAGAGATGAGAGCTAGCAAGGGTTGGAAATGACTAGCCAAACCATCTATTTCAGAATTTGGTCTAGGCTCCAGGAAGCAAAATCCTTAGTATTCTTTGATTCTGCATGTCTTACACTACAGATACTTGAGAGTTTAATTGAATATTTGAGACAATGCATTTTTCTGTTTTTAAGGCAATAACGAACAGTAACACCACAAAAGTGGTATAATGATTCAGAATGTTCAGACAATGATATGAAATACTTCTTTGAGGAGTGAGGAGTGCCTTTGTGGCTCAGTCCTTTGAGCATCCGATTCTTGATTTTAGCTCAGGTCATGATCTCGCAGTTACAAGACAGAGCCCCGCACTGGGCTCCCCACTCAGTGGGGAGTCCGCTCAAGATTCTCTCCCTCTACCTCTCCTTCTCGCCCCGTATTCTGTCCTCACATGCACTCTCTCTCAAGTGAATAAATATTTTAAAAAAATGAAATACCCCTATGATGAAACTTTTCAAAACATGCGCACTAAAAGATAAAACTAGTGTCTTTTTTTCAGACATTGTAATTCTTGTTACACCTGAGTTACACAGATTAAGGGTCCTAATTTTTATGAATGCCAGCCTTCTCCTAGCGCAGTCATCTACTTCGACGTACTATTTTCTCACATTTATTAATTAGTATTAGCTTAATTAATTAATTTAACAATGAGCTCTGAAACATCAACAATGCATTTAATCATTTAAAATGTGTGTGCCATACTCAACCTAAGTGTTTCATTGATCTATTCTCCCAGATTTGCACAGCCTCTTTTACATAAAATATTCATTCTTATTAAGTTGTCCCAGACTATTACAGCATTCTTTATGTTAAAAAAATTAGTCAATGACAAAAAACATAAATTTGGTACGTGAGAATAATCTGTAACCTTCTACTTTTTATATGTCCTACACCATCTGCAGTCAATTAAGTGATTCCCAGGTGTTCACAGTAATTGCTCTAACGCAAGATTACATGTCACTTTAGGGGTCATTAAATATTTATTACAAAACCCTCATCTACATTTTTCTCCATTTATTTAGGGACAAAACATGCTGATGTTTAGTTTTGACAAAAATAAACTTATTGGACTTGTTGAATTAATTTGTGGAATAAACATCATTAAAATATCTTTGTATAAGCCAAAATTTGGTGAAATAATAAGAATAATGATGATGATCTAGTTGTGCTTATTTACATGTCTCATTTTAAGTGAAAAATATGTACTTATAATTTGTGGCTAAGATGTAAAAAAATCAAATCAGATGGCATTTTACAGGACTAGTGAATAGTGGGGAATTTTTTTTTTTTAAGATTTTATTTATTTATTTGACAGAGAGAGATCACAAGTAGGCAGAGAGGCAGACAGAGAGAGGAGGAAGCAGGCTCCCCACTGAGCAGAGAGCCTGATGCGGGACTCGATCCCAGGACCCTGAGATCATGACCTGAGCTGAAGGCAGCGGCTTAACCCACTGAGCCACCCAGGCGCCCCCGAATAGTGGGGAATTTAATGGGCCAGAGGATTCATTAAAAAATTTCATCTCTAAAGGTAAAATAGATTTTACATTCAGGAAACAACTACAGAGATCATCTAGCATAATACTCATTTCATAGATGAGAAAGTAAAACCAAGAAGTTTGGCCAATTGTACAGAATTCGTTACATACAGATCTAATGAAAATTACAATAATTAGAATATACTAAAGTGTTCCAATATATGTGAAGTTTTCCAAGTCCTTCACATCTGTTCACTTACTCAATTCTCACCTCTACTGTATGAGAGGGACACTGATGTTATCTGCCTGAAAGCCTGGAGTATAGAGGGTGGTCTGAGCAACCTGGTCAGAGTGCTGGGAAGAGCCAGGTCTGGGATTTAGCTGGCTCCAGAATCCATGCTCTTAACTATCAAAATATAATTCCTTTCTAAAACTACTTTTTTACTAAAGTGTGATTTCTAGGTGAATATATTCTTCTAGAACATTTTGATATATAAATCACATGATTATCCTCATAATATCAGTGTTAGTGTAAAATCCACATATTCTGGTGTTTTGAAAATAATTTTCACTGAGCTTATGTTCAGTGTTGTTCAGATGTTGTTTGGTTATCTATAACATCTCTTAATAGTCATAATTCAAAGTGCCTTTCTAGCAAGAATGTTTTGTGACAGGCATTGTGAAATCTTTGGATATATGGATTAACTTTAATTTGTGGAACATTAAAAAATTCTCATGGCTTAATCAATCTAATAAACACTATTATAAAATAAATTCTTAATAGTAACATAGTTATTGTTAAAATTATGTGATTAAATTATGTGATTCACTTTAGAGATTATGTGATTTTATTCACTGCTTGCATTACTGAAGGTTTATTTTACCGTGATAGGTGACAGCAAATATTTTTAGAAAAGCTTCTTGACTCTAATTACCTTGTAGCATATTGCACTGAATAAAATGCTGATGTCTCAATCAATCCTTCAGTGTGTAGTCTCTGACTCAAAATGTTTATTTAAGTGTTATGCCAGCTTTTTTTCCTAGTACTTTCCATACACCAATTCTATGGTGTAGAATTCTATGGGGTAGCCTGTCTGTGTGTGTGTGTGTGTGCACACGCGCGCCTCTCTGCCTGTTTTGGATATTAGAAATATATGGAGGTGGCCAGAAGGGCATCGACACAGTTAACAGTCTTAGGATCTTCAGTTTTTACTAAAGGTTACCAATTTTATCATCAGTTTTCTTCACTTCTGAACTGAGGAGACCCAGCCACAAACACTAACATTTTGAGTTCTCACTTCTTCTGACTAATGACAAGCCCAGGTGAAAGTATACATCAGAAGGAATACTTAATAGGCATATCAGCCTAAATTTTTATCCCTGAATAAAGCTGAACTGGCAAACATGTTCTATCCCTTGCTTCACAATTACTTTATCCATGCACTTTGTGGTCACGCTCTGAGCTTTCCTTAAAGCACCAGACCATAGTGTTGGCAGGCTGGTGCTTCTTTGGATGGAGAGTTGCTAAAAATAGTGTACACTCTATCATCCAGTTTTCTTTCTATTAAACAACATGTTCATTTTGTTCAGGGTATGTGAAGGGAAAACTCTGGTTTTCCATAAAAAGTTCAGATGTTTCTCCTTAAACATAGTAGGATCATGTCATTAGTCACATTTCTTTTTACATCTTTACCACCAGGAAGGCCAGTGTAGTTTAATTAATCATTATATAGGATACAAATAGCTTTCAAATGGATAAAGAATGTATTACTTTTTATGTAATTATATATATATGTACATTTTAATTTTTTAATCTCTTTATAAACTTGCGGTATTTTAAAAAACATTTGTTTCATCATATGGACTTTATTACTAGTGTATATTGACTCAAAATCCTGAGAAAACAAAGAAAAATATTCTCGTTAAAAAATCTTAGTGCTAAATTGTTCTCGTAAAGCATATCTTCTCTTATCATTAAAAAAAAAACAAATTTGAGCGTATATAGCTTATTGACAGCCGCTAGAAAAGGCAGAGACCCAGTAAAGATGCACCCCTGCTGTTCAGTACTCCCACTCCCTGACTGGCTGTTTTGTAAATCCCCCTGGGCAATGAAGGCAAGCCCCTCAGACTTCAGAAGGAGCCAAAAAAGTCAACTCTGCTGCAGAAGCTGTCTCTAATTGTTTTGTTTTGTTTTGTTTTTAAAGATTTTATTTATTTACTTGACAGAGAGAAATCACAAGTAGATGGGGAGGCAGGCAGAGAGAGAGAGAGGGAAGCAGGCTCCCCACTGAGCAGAGAGCCCGATGCGGGACTCGATCCCAGGACCCTGAGATCATGACCTGAGCCGAAGGCAGCGGCTTAACCCACTGAGCCACCCAGGCGCCCATGTTTTTTTGTTTTTTTTTTTGTTTTGTTTTTTTTTAATGTGGTGTTTAATCCTCAGAATGTGAATTATGAAAAGCAAACCAGAACTAAGTGATAATATCATTTTGTTGAATTTCTTGCAAATGACACTGCCTTATTACCATATAGTAAAACTTAAGGCATCCATGACTCTCAGCTTTGAAGAAGTAATGAAGAAAGACAGAAAAATGAGAAATTGTGGATTTTAATGAAGGTTTCTATATAATTTGGATATGTCACGGATTCTTGATAAATGGAATGAATATATCCAAGATGAGTCAATGATTTTGACAATAAAAGTTAGTGGTTCCTGGGAGTGAATTTATTCTCCAAAATTTACTGAGCCATTAAACAAGGAAAATTATGATGATATAGGAGACCTTAGATGAAGCATACAATGGTGACTCTAAGCATATTTTAAAATATTTAGAACAATGACATTCCAATTATTTAATATCCAATTGCTATTAATGTTTTACTGAGATAATGTTACAGACATGGAATTATAGACCTTCTTATCATGCTTACACTACAGGACCACACAGCAGCTACTCTGGGTTTCCCAAACACAATCACTTGTGACTGAGGGAGACTACCAAAAAAAACTATGTTTTACATATAGCCCTGTCCATTAATAAAACTTCCTGTTCAACTTTTCACTTTATCCTCCTTTGATTTTTATCCCCTAGTGTTCAATTGATGATGACTAGTGACCAACTTCTATAATGAGAACATAACATAACATAAAACTGAATTATTATAAAGTGCAAATATATTTTTAGAAATACACATATGTTAAAATATAAATTGCATTTTTTGCTTCATTAAAGCAAATAACATATCAAAAAGTATTTCATATACCTACAAAGGAAGTAGACACAATCAAATTAAGTGTTTATGAATCTCACTTTTCAAATATCATATTCTGGTGTAACTTAAAAAGAACTAGTAGAAATATACATTTGTGTTAGAGTGCTCATTAATTTTTCATTAAGATAAGGACAACTCATTCCTTGAAAATGTAATTTACTACTTATAATATACTTTTATATACACACATAGATTATCAATATTGGGTAATTTCTCCACAAAAAAGTACAACATTCTAAAGATATTTTGACAGTTACACACAAATCAAATCTTTTTATTATTTTACATAATTACAACTGACTTCTTATTTGCCTGTTTTCTTACAAAAACTGAGTCAAATAATAATGCCATGTAATACAAATCACTAATTTTTTGACGATATCAGAAAACAATATTTTATCATTGGATGTTTATAACTTCTAAAGCTTATAAATCTTAAAATATAAATAATCTCAACACCAGATTTAGAAGTAACTGATAAATGTTAAGATTTACTATATTCAACTAATATGTCATTTCTAATTTACATTAGCAGATAATATCTCTTAGGACATTATTTACCTAAAACAAAGGACATGGAGACCACATGCTATTATATCTCATGTGTTTTATATACACCAGGAAGATATTTGTTAGAAAAATGGTACATTTCATAATTCAAGAGTAATTATAATAACATATATGTAATTGTCTCATAGTGACACATTGACAAGAGTAAGAACTGCCATTAGAGGAAACTATAATTAGTTTATGAAAAATCAAATCTTATGCAAGATAGATAGGCTGAAAAAAGATGTCTAATTTTATATTAGAGAAATAACAGACTTTCGCTTTCCCCCATTTAAACAATCACAGATCTTCAAATGGAGTAAGATGGTAAAAGCAATATTTACCCCCAATGCACTCACCTACTGTCAGCTGTCCAGTTAACTGCCCCATGTGATTTCTTGCATTCACTGTTACATTCCTGTCAGACTGTAAGACCAGTGGACTATCCTGGGAAAGATGTATAAAACAAAGAAATCAAATAAAAATAGAAATAGAGTCAAACTTAATCTCTAAAACTATACTGCATTAGTTTGGGTATGACCAAAATTCTATTCCTTTGTTTTATATTAAGCATTTATTTTAACATTCCAAAATATTGACTGGATATTATGAAAAAAATACAAGTGTTTCATCATATCTACTTCACGGGATAGGAATGTTTCCACATTGGTAAATGGACATTAACTATTTGACAGAATAATTTCCAACTCTACTAATTGCTGTATGTCCAAGGTGTAGACACTTCCTCCCCTCTCCATCTTCCAGTGGAATATATGTCTACCTATGGAGATGTTTTAAACCCTACCCAAATGAGGAAGTTCCTTTTTAAGTTGAGTTTGCAACTTTCCGATCCCAGCTGAAGTGTTATCTCATCAAAACTGCCTCCCCTACAAATTCATTCAATCTCCAAACTCCCAGTCTCCATTTATTTTGTTCAAAGTACTCATCGCAAGGCAAATTTATTTTGCATATGTATGTGTTTACTTGGTTTCATTTGTTTCGTCACAAAAGGAAATGTCCATGTGACAGGAACCATGACAGTCATGTGTATACAATTATATCCTCACTGCTTAGCATACTGCTTAAAAAAAAAAAAAAGAATTTATTAGGTATTTTTTGAGTGGGTAAATAAATTTTCTTATAAATGACGTTTGCTTGTTTGTTTACCTCACATGGGAATGCCCTGTAAATCTCAGAATGGTTTATGTAGGGAGGTATATAAAATATAAGAATATGTTTGCCTGGAAATTTTTATTTAGGATATCTAACCTTGGTTAGATGTTTATTTTTATCACTAATTTAGCACTTAACAGTGAGATAATTTATTGAAGGATATTACCCACTGCCTAAGGAAGCTGCATAGTGGGCTTCAGCCACCATGGATTCATAAGTAACTTATGCTGCCTACATTTTCATTTTCATGATCTAAAATATAAGCAGGGTGATCATTTACAAACTGTCCATCCATTCACTCATCAAGTATTTATTGAGAGCTCACTGTGCATGCTGTAACGTTTGGGACATTTCAGTGGTTTGGGAAATTTCAGTGATCAAAATGGAACAATGCCTGCCCTCATGGAGCTTTTAATCCAGGTAAAAAAATTCTATGAAAATCTCTCCCAATACCGTCCTCACGATCTAGGTGATATGTCACTTCTATGTGAATGTAAATACACAAGTGCTTTTACATAAAAGCTATAAAAAACTCTTTCAAAATTAGGATTTGAGATTTGTGGTTTGGAGATACATAAGAAGGGCTTTATAAGCTTTTTCTTAAAGGTGATTTTACCACATCTGCCTAGATACAAAGCACTGGGTAAAGAAGCACACACATACACACACATACACACATACACTCACACTCTGTGCACACATGCTTTCTTTTCAAAGTGGGTTTTGCTACTATGTGTAAACTAAGATGTGTTTTTTTAAATTAATTTTCCACATTTTTTTAAAGATTTTATTTATTTATTTGACAGACAGAGGTCACAAGCAGGCAGAGAGGCAGGCAGAGAGAGAGAGGGGGAAGCAGGCTCCCCATCGAGCAGAGAGCCTGACTCGGGGCTCGATCCCAGGACCCTGGGATCATGACCTGAGCCGAAGGCAGAGGCTTTAACCCACTGAGCCACCCAGGCACCCTAATTTTCCACATTTTGAAGAATACTTTTATTCTGTAAAGTGAGACTTGGTTGTACAAAAGCCACTATAGTTAATTTCATTCTCTTTCTTACCACAACTCATTTCTTTGTGTCACAAATCGGAAGTATTATCTATACAATTTCAAAAAATATATCTAGTCCTCTTTCCATAGGTATTTCTATGCTGCAGTAATCCATCTTTGCAAAAATCTAATGTATTTTAAATTTATTCTATCTTTCCTTTTGGGCAATATGTTACAATTCTGTTTACAGTATAGGTTATGGACTAAGGGCTGCAGGTAATCCGATCTCGTAAAGACACTGCACAAAGAAGAGGGTTCTTAAAAGCAGACAAAGGTTCTATTCTAGGATGGTAGAATGAATTACATGTAACTCATGCATTTAAAAAGGGGGTTTTGAATCCAATAACATTAACATGAATGTAAAAAACAGCAAAAGCCTCTAAAGTAACTTGCAGTTCCAAACACCGTAAAAATACACTGGTTGAATTTTAATTCAGATTGTTTTAATATTTTTATGAAATAACATACACAATTAATGTTTAGATTTTTTTAAAGTTGATGATAATATTTCCTTTTATTTGCTTTGCAAACCTAAATTTCTGGGAACTATAGCATAAAAAAGCATAACCATTAATATTGTGTAATTTCAGAACTATAAGTATATGAAAATAATTATAGCCTTAATAAATATTTTAAGATGAGAGAATAGTCCATTATAAAAGGCAATATGAAATTCATCTGATTTAGTAGAGATAGACTTGAGTTAGAAGTGAAAATCTAATCATTATATGTCTTTGTTTACAACACTTCAATCCACTTTTCCGTTACTATAACCACAGAAATGAGGTTCTCCCCCTGGCATTCATCCCTTTTCTTCCCATGAGTCCACTAAATTTCCCCTCAGAATTAAATATTTATATCTAGATTAAGACTTCACCATGATAAAAATAGTCTTTTTTTAACTAAAACTCGAAGCATATAGCTTTCAGGGGTAATGAACAATTCTCTATGCTGCATTCACATGGACATTAATATATTATTATGTTATACTGACATGTTTAAAAAAAATAGACAGGTGAGCTGAATCAAAACAAGTAATTCTTGGGGTGCCTGCCTGGCTCAGTTGAAAGAGCATGAAACTCTTGCTCTGGGGGCCATGAGTCTGAGCCCCACTTTGGGTGCATAAGATTAAACAAATAAAGAAAAAAAGTGTTAAACAAAAGGTAAGTGCATCAGCTTTACTTTGTTTTCTGAATTATGTATCAGGACAGTGACATCTCTGGGGGCTTAGAACCACGGCTTATGCAGGACATTTTATTTAACACCCACTCAGTACTAATTCAAATATACATATGTGATAAACACATGATAAAAATGATAGCAACATCCAAAGAAGATAGAATCCTCAGCAATCTGTAAATCTAATACTAAACACTTTTTTAGGGTAAAATTAGTACCAAGAATCTACCCCTTTCCAAAAAAAGATTGACATTTAAGAACACTTATCTCTCCTTTCTTGTGTTCATCTCTCCAGAGGTTTATGTGTAAGACAATAATTTCCACTAGGAAATCAACGCTTTCCACTCTCTGCTCTACATTCCTTCCTTACAGTCCTTTGTCTTATATTCCTGTATCCCAAGAATTTGAAGACTAGTGTCTAATATCAGATATTAAAAGAAACATAGCAGTACTCTCGTAGCTTATTCTTGCTGAGAACATCAAGAGGAGAAACTTATTTGCTAGTCTTATCTCATGGAGGAGAAATAAGACATAAAAATTTTGTGTGAGAGTAAGTAAGTGGGTGGCATATTATTCTGCACAATATAGTAATATAAATATCTTTTCTTTTTGGAGGAAAGAAAAAAAAAAAACCTTTCATCTTTTGATTCAAATATCTGTTGTTGAGAACCAGGAAATCTCCTGGCAGGTAAATCACAGTGTTCTGGAGTTGCCTTGCATCTTGGCTGTAACTCTAGGAAATGTTATCTGCCTTCTTAGCTACTCTTCAGACAATGCAGGTGGGGGATTCAGTGATACCATTAAGTGAGCCTGAAAGCCCGTTTATGATTCTTTCATGCACACATTTTTTTAACGCCAAGGGCCTGCTTGAAACCTTACTAATGGTTTTAGAAAAATTATGCAATATGTCCCTCTTATTTCAATGTTTTTTTCAGAGGTGGTGCAAGTGAATAAGGTTAAAAAAAAAAAGATTCCTTTCTTCTCATTTTTATTGCCTGTCTTTGTTTATCGTACATATTTACTGATTACCTACAATGTGTCCACCTCTTTGCTAGTTACTAGGTAAAAAACAGAAACAAGGGGGACAAACTTTCTTTTCTTATGGAGTTCATAACCTACCCGATAAAGCTAGACAATCCACCACATAAATAGAAAAATAACAACAACAAAAAGCTCAGAGAACGTTACTAGTAGTAAACTGCTGTCATAGAGACTTTTCTCATAAAGTGTAAGTTATATTGATGAGAAGAAAGTGTTTTTGTATGCATTTAGGTGTATATAAGAGGCACTTCTTTCTTTCACACCTATTAAGTTGTAGAAATAGCAGTCACAGGAGCAGCTAGTGCCTCCTGGCACTTATTCATGCCAGACTTTGTTCTAAACACTTTACATGTATGAGCTCATCTTCTCAGTAGCTTAAAATATAACCACCCATGAAAGAATCAAAAAATAAACTGGTTGCAAGACAGACAGCGCACCCCCTGTTTGAGTTCAAGTAGCGAGTCTGCCAAAAACTTTCTGCTTCACTTGGCAAGTCACTCAACATCTTTGAACCATGACTGCTTCATCTGCAAACGGGGTAATAATACATAATTTGCGGGCTTTTTATGAAGAATTAATGAGATGATATATACAAAATGCTTAGATTAGTAGCTAGCCTTTGCTAAAGGCACTGTTAGTGTTTTGCTTTTATTTATTCCTCACTGTAATTATAGTATTCTACTAATAACAGTGCTTAGCTATCGTCATTTCTATTTTACAAATAAATAAATTCCAGCAAAGAAAGTGTAAGTCACTTGCTCTAAATCACACAGGTAATAAATGACAGAGCAAATATCAGAACCTAGCAATTTGGGTCTAGAATCTCCCTTGTCAACCACTGTGATATACTGCCTCTCTGGTGGTGATTCAGTTCTAGACTTTCTACAATGTCAGATCAAAATGTAAGAATAAATTTAAAAAATGAAAAAAGTATAATTTAAAATTAAAAGGACAATCTAGGGCTGCCTGGGTGGCTCAGTGGTTAAAGCCTCTGCCGTCAGCTCAGGTCATGATCTCAGGGTCCTGGGATCGAGCCCCGCATCGGACTCTCTGCTCAGCGGGAGCCTGCTTCCTCCTCTCTCTCTGCCTGCTTCTCTGCCTACTTGTGATCTCTCTCTCTCTCTCTCTCTCTGTGTCAAATAAGTAAATAAAAATCTAAAAAAAAAAAAGGACAATCTAATACATACATGGTCTTGGAATATAAGACAAGCTCCACACTGCCATCACCCACATTTCAATAAGTCTGGTTCATTTTGTTTCATTTTGTTTTCTCAGGTTCTATAGCAAAAGTATATACTCCTGAACTGTCCTCTGCACCCATATTTCAGAATGTATCACCCACCCTACTTGCTATCCTGAAAGCGAACATAATTAATGATCTGTATTGTTTGGTGTAAATGTCATGCATCTGGTATGTCATTTCTTGAATTTATACAATTTGACCTGAGTTTTACCAGGTGCGGTTTCTTATCCTCACTGACCAATATTACACAACCTTGCACTGAACCTACATCACCCCCCAAATTCTCTATCTTCCTTCTCAAAATTCAATCGGCTATGTTAGAAGTGTCCCTTAAATACATTCTTTCCTGTGACCACTCCTGTAACAAACTCACAACTCACATCACAACAACCACTTTCTCCTTACACTGATTCTTCATATCCAGTGTTACCTAAAACATTTTTCAAAATATCGTCATGCTCGAATTAAAACAGAACAACAACAATTTACTGATTCCTCAATCCCAGCTTGGAAAAAAATTCACATTCATAACATGTAAAGTACTTTACAATATGATCCAATCCTGCTTGTATAGCTCTATTTCACACCACTTCACGATGCAAGAATGACCCAGATTTCCCTTGTTTCTGAAAATATGCCAGTTCTGTGCCTTCTCATCTTCTGTTCCTCATGCCTGAAATTCTTACCCACTTCTCCGTAACTGGCAAAATCCTATTTTTCAAGGTTCAGCTCAAAGTTGCATCATTTCTGAAGCGTTTCTGCTCCTCCAGCACTAAAGTGCACCTCCCACTCTCCAGGGCCTCAATCAGTGTTGATGTCTATCACAGTTCTTGTCATGAGATTTTTGCTTTGTTTTGATCCTTCCTTTATTTATATCCTCCATTAGATTGGACTGTCCTGAAAGCATAGGTGTTGTCATTTTCCTTAGTTCATGCAGCCTTTTTAAATTTTTTTTAGATTTTATTTATTTATTTGACAGACAGATCACAAGTAGGCAGAGAGGCAGGCAGAGAGAGAGGAAGGGAAGCAGGCTCCCCACTAAGCAGAAAGCCCGACACAGGGCTTGATCCCAGGACCCTGGGATTATGACCTGGGCCGAAGGCAGAGGCTTAACCCACTGAGCCACCCAGGCGCCCCCATGCAGCCTTTTGAAAGCAGAGTTTGTGTCATGCTTGGCACCTAGTTCATGTTCAGTAAATGTCTGCTGAGTGAATGAACTGAACTTAACACATTTACAACATAATGCACTCAGGCTACCCTGCGTTTACAGGGATTTGTGTTCAGGCCACAATGAACTTACCAAGCTTTTACAATCTATTTATTTATTTATTTATATTTATTTATTTATTTATTGCCCAGAGCAAGGTTTCTAAAAAGCCATGAAACTGGAACGAGTCGTATCATATTATGATGTGAATTACAGTCATCATCTCTGCACAAGGCAGACTTCATTCCTTTCATGAAGCATCTGATCCACTTAAGAAGCTGAAAACACTTGACAGACCTGTACCCCTGGGGCTTTTAATACATTATATGTTAATAAGAAATTATATTTTTAAAAAGCCACACACACAGTAAACAAAAAGGAAACTTAATTCAAGACATATCCTAATTAAAAAAAAAAAAAGAAGCTGAAAACACAGATAATATTTTAATTCTTTGGTTAAGACAACAATTACTTGAAATTTTATTTCCTTCAGAGTGCAAAGCATTTAACTGTTGAAATTTGTATTTTAAAGGTAGAAGAAATATTGATCATGAAAAGGAAGCTATCTATAGGTGTTAAAGTGACCTCCTCAAAAATGCAGTGGTGACGTTTTAATCTGCAAGGGAAGCAGTGAAGGGGAAGAGAGCATACTTTCACCAGTCAGCTTTTCTGTTTCTATTCCAACACTTTTATTGAGAATTTCTCACTTTCATTAAGTTTTGGCTATAAATTATTGAATCACGGAGGTCACCCTACCAAAAATCTCTTGTGGGAATGATCTAGGACTTCTGATGGCCCTTCTGGCTCCTTCCTGTCTCTTTAAAGCTATAAAATAAACCTACTAGTCTAGACATACTCTTCATGGGCGGTCTCCTTATCCCAACTGCTACCCATGAATGTGTCTTCAGAATAATGCCACAGGGAACAGTTTTGCACAGAGAGTTTCATTGACAGGGAATCTTTGGTAATTGGCTGCTTTCTGTTATCATCCAAATTGCTCCAACCCAACCTTTAGCCATGGCGAGGCTTAGAAAATGAATGCTTCTTGAATAAGCATCCTGAAGGAGAAAAGTATTATATCTTCCTAAAGTCATAAAGATCCAGATCAATGAAAGGACACTATTGCTTTAACCAGATGACCAGAATGCCCCTTTTCCTCTCAGAGGACACTTGCTGCACCAGGAAAATAGTTTCCTCTTCCCCCTCTTTCTTCCGTTGTCTCTTTGCTCCTCTGGTTGCCCCATCAGACTTTCTCCAGGCTGATCTTGCCCTCATGGTAGTTTTGAGGGTGCCAACCTATTCACTCTCTGCCTAACCAGAAGCATGAATGACGGACACCCCTACTGATGGGGTAAGGGAGGCTGGGGGCTGCCTCTTAGAGTACATAAATTGTGCTCACTTGGATGGGCAGAAAGAAACTTCAGAGTATATGTGAATACCTTCAGTTTAACCAGTTCATATGCCCTAAAAAAATTTAATGGGATTAATTCTTTTAAATCATTTATTTATATGGAACAAGGAAATTTAATTCTTCTAGAAATGAAACTATCCAATGGCGAGAGGGTAGGTATTTCAGAACAACCACCGGACAAACCCTCTCCTACTTCCTGTATAATAAAATGCTACAGGGTATGCCACATGTGTATTTGTATATGAAACAGATTTTATCTTCTATAAATTCAAGTAATGAGGAAAAACAGAGTTAAGCAAGGAGCTTAGTCTCACTTAAATTATTTTTCTTTTACCTTGCTTAAAATTGGCACTAGAGAGGGGCGCCTGGTGGCTCAGTCAGTTAAGCTCCCACTCTTGATTTTGGGGCTGTGGGATTGAGTCCCATATTGGGCTCTGTGCTTGGCTTGGAGTCTCCTTGGGATTCTCTCTTTCTCTCCCTCTGTTCCTCCCCCTACTCATGCTCTGAAATAAGTAAATAAAATCTTAAAAATATATATATATATGGCACTAGAGAAAGGATAAGAAGTCTCTGGAATCTAAAATTTGAAAATTGCAGCACACTTAACAAAAACTTCACCTTTCTCAGATAAGAGGAAAGTAACTTTCCAAGAAATGCCTTTCAGGAAGGCAGTAGGGATAGACAAGTTAAAAAAATCATTTATTGAATTATTTTCCTTAGAAATATCTTCACTCATATTAGTTACGTTTCTTCTAGTTAAAAAGAGCAACAGCAACAGCAACAACAAATCTTTCTCTTAAAATCTAGTTGGCTGATGAAACACTTTAAGTAGCTGAAATATCAGACCAACTTTTTAATTGATGGTGTGTGTATGTGCGCACATCTATGCTGTTACTGATTTTATGCAGAAGCAGATGAGGGAAATTAGAAATATAATGATTATGACATTTTTCCATAGTGACAAAAGATAGTGGAATGACAAAATAGGTAATAAGAAAAACAAGTGGTTATAAAATCAAGTAAGTGTAGGGTCATAGCACCTGTGATGGTTACTTTCATGTATCAACTTAATAGGGCCCTGGGGCACCCAGATATTTATGTAAACATTATTCTGGATGTGTCTGTCCGGGTGTTTTTGAATGCGCTTAAAATTAAAGTTAGTAGACTGAATAAAGCAGGTTGCCCTCCCCAGTGTAGGTTCATTTCATCCACCCATCCAAGACGTTAACAGAACCAAAGTGGTGTGTAAGAGAATTTGCTCTCTCTGCCTGAATGTCTTTGAAATGGGACATCAGCCTTCTGTTTCCTGACTCAAACTCACACTGAATATATACCATCAGCTATTCTCATTCTCAGGTCTTTGGAACACGACTAGAAGTATACCATTGGTTCTCTTGGGTCTCCCGCTGGTTCTGACTGCAGATCCTGGGACTTCTCGGCGTCCATAACTGTTTGGGCCAATTCCTTAAAATAAATACATAATTATATGTAACATATAATTATGTTATTTTAATAGTATAAATATTTTAGAGGGAGCGAGAGAGAAAATTTATATATAAGGTTATATTTTTTGTGTAATTTTTGTATGTGAGGTTAACCCACGAGAATCTAATACATTACCCATATTAATTACTAAAGGAACATGGTAAAAATATGTATGTGGATACTAAGCAACAAACCAACCCTATAGATAACAGTTATTGTGCTTGTATAATTATCTATGACTTTCTATTCTTTGAAGCATTTTGCTAATTATTGTTATGCCTTTGTTATATTTGATAAGACAGCTGCATATATATATATATATATATATATATATATATACATACATACATATATATAAATCTTCCCTCAAATTGTATAATCATTACTTTGAAAAGCTATAACAATTTTCATCCTTTCTTTGTCAACTAAATAAAAGGGTGGAAAGTCTCTCTGGGATTAATTTTTCAAAGGACTACAGCACTTTAAAATTTCTGACTTTTTTTGTTTTCATTCTAAGATAATATAAAGAATAATCCTTGGTCTCTTAATAGGAAAATCTAATGATGACAGGTTTGGAGGCTAGAAGAAAGATAAAATTAATTATATTTTTAGCTATATAAAATGGTAACTATAGCATCTGTGGTCACTGAACATTTAAGAACATTTAGAATATGTCAGAACAATTAGCACATGACATGACTAGAGAAACTGCTCTAACCTGATGCTCAGAAATTTGAAATGCTCATACAAATCACCTGAGGATCTTTCAACATGCAGATCAGAGTGAAGCCTGATTCTTCATGCCTAACAAGCTCCCAAGTGATACTATGGTACTGGTCTGCAGATGACTGAACAGTACGGGCTCTGTTTCGCTGAGATGCAGGCACAGACAGCTACTTGCTAGAAGCTTCTACATCTGCAGTGTGGCCTGAACCCACAGATCAAGCAGAAAATTACAACTGTCTCAAAAAACTATTTTTAAACTATTCCCCATAGTATGGCAAGCCTACGTTTAACTCGCAGATTTATAAATTAAGATGTGTTTGCCCTCTACTTCCCAATGGAAAAGACTGCTCACTAACCCATGATGCTTCTTCCTGTGCACACGGCAGTCAGGCTACATTTTCTACTCTTTCTAGTAGGTGATATGACTGTACAACGGACAATGACGAAGTTGTCAGAGAAATACAGGCAGAAGTGATGTAAGACATTTGCAGACCTGGACTACAAAACCCTGCCAGTCAGGTGCTAACTTCTCCATCTGACGCCCTAGGTGTGGTGGAATGACAGACACATGGAGAAAACCTCAGTCCCTAAATGTCTGTGAGGATCTGAATCACGGGTCCTACCAATACCACCAGATTGTGAAGTGACAGATTTTGTACTTGACTTAACCCCTGAGATACCAGACTTGTTACAGGAATGTGCCTATTCTGATACAATACCCTTGGTTCTCTTCTAAAAGGAGGTGACTGTCCCAGTATGTCCACCCAAGTCCTCCTGATCACAGTGCCCTGTGCAAGCTCTCCCTGTCTTACATTTTCTCCATACTCCTCCCCTTTAATAATCATACTGACATTTCTCATAACATGGATATACTTTCAGAACATTATGGTGCCACAGATTGACCTGTTAAATAATATCGTCACCGGTGATGATATTTAACAATGTCTTTTTATTTTAGGAGTAATTAATCACCTTAGCTTCATCCAGAGGAGAGATCAGCAAACTTTTTCTTAAAGGGGCATAGAGTAAATACTTTAGACTCTACAGCCATGCAGTTGCTGTTGCAACTATTCAACTTTGCTTCTGTAGCTCAAAAGTAGCCACGAGCAAGACATGAATGGACATGTCTGTATTGCAGTAAAATCTTATTTAAGAAAAAAAGCAGACATTTGCAAGCACCCCTTACTGACTTCTGATCTAGAGAATGAATCTCTGATGGATTTCAGATCTCAAAGTTACAGCAACTATGCACCCAACATTTTTTAAAAATAATGCTAATATCTTAATGATTTTATTTTTGAATGATTTTTAAATAAATATAGTGTTAATTTGATATTCATTTTTAAATATAAGAAATCATAAAATAATTTAATTTTAAAAATAATTTAATTATGATAAATCTAAGTATAAATTTCACTTTATAAAACTCTACTTAGGATACTCCTTAATTCTAGAATCTGATGACTCCTGTCTTTGATCAGTTTTGCAGAAATGGCCACCCATTACTGTTTAATAGTGCCTCTACTTCATTCTTTACATCCTTTCCAGGCAGAATTTCCCTTAGATATGGAATATATGTTCTTTCATTCTATCTGTATGTCTTAACTCTGTCTCCTATTTCTCATCTCCCTATCTCTGTGCTACCGGCTGGCTTAGGGCTTCCTCCCTTGTGTATTTACTCCTCCCCTCAGCGGCATTAGTCACCTATTAAGCTGAGTTATCAATTCATTGATATATCTTTTATTATGAGACTTGGTTACTTTTTCACATCTGACTGGTCAATTATATTTATGTTATTATTTTTTATTTGCTCTCTTTTTTAAAAAAAGATTTTATTTATTTATTTGACAGACAGAGATCACAAGTAGGCAGAGAGGCAGGCAGAGAGAGAGGAGGAAGTAGGCTCCCCGCTGAGCAGAGAGCCCAATGCAGGGCTTGATCCCAGGACCCTGGGATCATAACCTGAGCCGAAGGCACAGAGAGGCTTTAACCCACTGAGCCACCCAGGTGACCTTTTTATTCACTCTCTTATTAAAGTTTTTTCTTAAGCATTATTATATATATATCATTTTAATATTTTGTACTGAAAATTCTAATTGCTGAAGTAATTTAGAGGTCTAAGTTAGTGAATCATTGCATTGAATTTGTTGAATTTGCAATCATTTGTTGAATTTGTCTTGTGTTGGCCCATTCCCAGGCTGTTTCTTTTTATTGTTAGTGGTTTAGCTCATGGTCAACATTCGAGAATTTCCAGGAGCCTGGATTAAGGAAGCATCCTTCTAGAGAAGATTTGTATTTGCTCCTGCTAGGCACTGGAGGACAGTGCTAATCTGAGAAGATATGAATTCAAAAGGGCAAGAGACTATTTACAAATTCTCAAATTCTGAAAGGACAGTATTTGTAAACATAATGGCCTGATGTTCCTTATGCTATTCAGCTAGTTATTAATTCCTACAGTTTGAAGTCCTAGGTATTGTTAATTATCATTATGGGAAACTCTGATTTCAGTTTTCATATCTTATTTTTAATTAATTAACTAATTAATTAATTTTTATTATGTTCAGTTAGCCAACATATAGTACATCATTAGTTTTTGATACAGTATTCAACTATTCATTAGTTGTCTATAACACCCAGTGATGTCCTGCTCCTTTTTAACTCTCTCTCTCTTTTTTCTTTTTTTGGACTATGGTTTCTCTATTACCTTTTTCTTTTCTTTTTTTTTTTTTAGATTTTTATTTATTTATTTATTTGACAGACAGAGATCACAAGCAGGCAGAGAGGGAGACAGAGAGAGAGAAGGGAGGAAGCAGGCTCCCTGCTGAGCAGAGAGCCTGATGCGGGGCTCGATCCCAGAACCCTGAGATCATGACCTGAGCTGAAAGCAGAGGCTTTAACCCACTGAGCCACCCAGGCGCCCCTCTCTATTACCTTTTTCAAATGAAAAATTCAATTAATACATCTAGGTTGTCAAGTGGGACTTGATCTCAGATCTCATTAAAAATAAACTTACTATTCAACAATATATAAAACAACTTAAGGTACAGAGATGAGGATTGAGAAAAAAAAGTAAAATAAACTATGTTTATTTTAAGGATAGAACAGTAAGTGACCTGAAGTTAGATAAGTGAGTACCTGGAAATATTAGATACTTCTAAAAAGTAAGAATGCATGTGTATATGCGCTCCTGTGTGACGGAAAGATGTTTGCAAATTCAGAGTTTATAAATTGCCATATCACAAGGAAAGTCATAAGCAGCTATGATACATTGCTAATGGTAACCAGACCATATACTTGTTCATTTCGGTTACTAGTTAGTCTAATCCTTACAAACAGACTTTAATAATATTTCCTAGAAAGATTGGTGGAATTCATATATGAAGAAAGGAATCTTTATCTGTGTCTCAAAGTTGATCCATTATGCAAGAAATATTTTTTAAGTCACGGAGAAAGAAAATGTTGTTTTGCAGAGTAAGCTACCTATGTTAAGTCTGTAAAAACAGCTAAAATCTTTCAAATGTAATAAACTAATCAATTTACTATTTGTGAATATTGGAGTTAAAGGACTATTTTTATTATAAAACAGAATTTGTGGTATGGGAAATCAGTGAACTCTCTGGATGTTTGGAAGTCATTTTAACAGATAAAAAGTATTACAGTTTTTCTGACTTGTTCTATTTTCCATAAAAAAATGAAAGACAGATGCCATCTAAAGAGACACACAGAGGAACGAAAAGTAAAATACTTATGTTTTCATTAAGATGCTACTTTTTCCAAATGATATTAAGTGTGTTATAAACTTTAACTTGGGCACTAAAATTTAAAACCAGAATTAAAGGCCTTTTAAAACCTGAGAAATAAATGTGTCCAGACACATATTTTGTTGCTTGTTTCAACAAGGTTGTTGTTAGAGTTGCCTAGTTGTTGCCTGAATTTTACTTTGACTTTTTTTCTAGAAGTTAAGGCAAAATAAAAATGTTATAAAACTGTCATTGCCTGATAAAAGCAAGCAGAGAAATATTTAGGGAGAAATATCTTCCCTTAATATTAGCATTTAATCTCTAAGAAATTTAAATATGCTCATTTAGAGCATTTGTTTCCAAATTCAGGGAAATCAAATAGTGCACTTTGCTGTCTTCCCTGTGGCCTGCCTGACCTAATGCTGTTGGGAGCCAGAGGTTGAACACTAAGGAAGAAGCTAGAATTTCTACCTATGTCAAACAATAAGTGAAGCAGTAGAAATGAATGAATGAAGAGTGTTTAAAAAAAAAAAAAAACAACGCAGATTTTAAAATTGAATCCAGCTGTTAAATTTTGTTTAATTTCCCACTACTGTTATGTCAAAAAATGTATTAATTTGGTACCCATTAATGATTTATATTAATAACACATAAGGTTAAAAAGATTTTCATCCTCCATGCCAAACATATTTACAAGTAGAATACATGTGTATACTTACAATTTTAGAAAGTCAAAGATAAAATTTAATCTTTTTATCTGCAGGAGGAATTTGTAGTGCCTGAAATTCATTGTTCTAAATATGAATGACCAACTTAAGAAAGCTGTAGAGAGTGTAGAGGACTAATCGATATTAATATCTATTTACATTCCACACTGTAAAATTCTTCATAATTAAGTAACAATGAATTTGCAAGAAGTTAAAAATAACTTCCTCATTTTTAAAATGAAGTACTGACCTAGATTTACAAAATTTATATACTGAGTTCCTATTATCTCTCCAACTATAGCTGGCTTTGCTCCCTCTTCCAATGGGGGAGGCACCTAATACGACACTATGTGTCTCCGAACTAGTTCCAAGAAATTCTTGCCTCCTCTTTTCCCTCCTATCTGAATCCCACCTACATAACCCACAACCCATGCCTTCATTCCTGGAAGTTTCCATCTCTTGGTTCACTCACTGCCATTCTCTCCCTTCATTTCAGTCATAATTCTTAGTGATTTCCGTTACTACAGAGATGATCTTCTAATACTCTGAACTATTGGATTCATGCTTTATTCTCCCATGATCTTGTCATACACCCTTCAATAGCCTCTCTCGTGGTCATACTGACTGCCATTACTAACAGCATACTAAGAATAACAGCATACTAAGACTGTCATTAATAACAGCAATTCTTTCATTAAGCTCCACTGCAAGTATACCACACTTGTCTTTGTTACTTATTCTGTACCTGACACAAGGTTTAAAAAAAATTATTCTTGATTTAGGTACATTAAGATTACTATTCAACTGATTAAAAAATTGTATCACAAATTTGATTTATCATCATCAAAAGAAAAAAAAGGAATAAATTTATCAGAGGTCCTTACCACAATTAAAAATTTTAAAAAGATAATGCAAAACCAAGAAGAATTTGTCAGAAACTTTTAGAAATGTTTTTCTTAATGATTTAGGTAATTTTTCCCCCAGTGGATATAGATCTTTGTGAAGAAAGGTAACTTACCAATAGAATGAAAAAGGATTCAGCATGAGATACACTCTGCTTCTGCTGTGTAATGCATGGATTGAGAAACTTGTCCACATACATGAATAGGTAGAAATAAAGTGATTCAGTATACAAATGTTACTTATCTTTTGAAGTCTATCCAAAAATGTCCCATCACACTGATTTATCAACAACATTATAACTGAAAATACTCAGGAACACCTTCAATTTTGCAAAAAAGAACTAATCAAAACCCAACAAACTTGCAAAATATTGTTACCCAGCCATTAGAATTATTAGATATTCCTCTTTTCAGGGATGACTTTGAGAAGCTTAAAAGTCTCTGCTAAAACTAATTAAATGGTCTTTTATATCTTATTCTCCCTCCAAGAGTTCTTTGTGTAACCAGACATTCCTTGGAACATGTTGGTGAAGTTAATAGATGGTTGAAGCATGTGATAAAATAAAATTACCATATGCTACAGCTAAATTTTTACCATAACCCTGGAGCCAAATATTTGCTTTATTCTATTTGTAAAAATGTCTACCATATAACCTAAGAAAGATATGAGAGATACATACACAAGACCTGGATTTTGCACACAATCACTGGCTATATTAAATAAGGTGCCATAAATGTCTCTTATTGTGACTCTCTTTGAGTTTGTATTATCAGATTTCCCTTTATTTTTTTTTAAAGATTTTATTTATTTATTTGACAGACAGAGATCACAAATAGGCAGAGAGCCCCGCAGAGTGGCGGGGGTGGGGGGGAAGCAGGCTACCTGTTGAGCAGAAAGCCCAATGTGGGGCTCGATGCCAGGACCCTGGGATCATGACCTGAGCCAAAGGCAGAGGCTTTAACCCACTGAGCCACCCAGGCGCCCCAGACTTTCCTTTAAAAAGATACATTCAGAGGTGCCTGTGTGGTTCAGCTGGTTAAGTCTCCAACTCTTTTTTTTTTTTTAATTTATTTTTTATTTATTTTCAGCATAACAGTATTCATTTATTTTTTTAAAGATTTTATTTATTTATTTGACAGACAGAGATCACAAGTAGGCAGAGAGGCAGGCAGAGAGAGAGAGGGAAGCAGGCTCCCTGCTGAGCAGAGAGCCTGATGTGGGGCTCGATCCCAGGACCCTGGGATCATGACCTGAGCCGAAGGCAGAGGCTTTAACCCACTGAGCCACCCAGGCACCCCAGTATTCATTATTTTTGCACCACACCCAGTGCTCCATGCAATCTGTGCCCTCTATAATACCCACCACCTGGTACCCCGACCTCCCACCCCGCCCCGCCACTTCAAACCCCTCAGATTGTTTTTCAGAGTCCATAGTCTCTCATGGTTGACTTCCCCTTCCAATTTCCCCCAACTCCCTTCTCCTCTCTATCCCATGTCCTCCATGTTATTTGTTATGCTCCACAAATAAGTGAAACCATATGATAATTGACTCTCTCCGCTTGACTTATTTCACTCAGCATAATCTCCACCTCTTAACTGTGGCTCAGGTCATGATCTCAGCTCACAGTCATGGGATCGAGCCCTGTGTCTGGCTCTGTGCTCAGCGCAGAGTTTTGTTGTCGCCCTACCTCTGCATCTCCCCAGTCATGCACACACTCTCTCAAATGAATAAAATCTTTAAAAAATAATAAAAAGACACATTCAATAACAGTAGTCGGGGGTAGTGGCCGGGAGATCCCTACTGGAACTTGTTAGCACTCCATCCACACCGCCTTAGAAGATAACAGAACTCAGAATATATCAGCTCCTAAGATAACTCACTTCATGCTTCACGTAACATCCCTCTGTATGTCCCACCATGAGTTTTGATACAGAATTTTCTTCTTTGATTCCATGAAAGCTTTTTAATCCAAAACAATGACCTTTAGAGAAAGATAAAACCCGTATTTTCATGCAAGGAAGACCTAGTTTTGCTTTCACTGGATGCCTCTCATCCATCAGATGAGAATCCCTAAGTTTTCACACTGCCATGTTAACCTTACCTCACAGTCTGTCTTATTTCTCAGTCACAGGAATCCACCGACAGAGGGCAAATGTGAATCGTCCTTCCAGGCTTACATCAGAAGCTGTGTGTGCCATCAAACTGTCTGATATTTGCTTCTACTACAATCTTTTTTTTTTTTAAGACTGGATCCAACTTAGGTTGGCTCTAACTTTTTTTTTTTTTTTGAAGATTTTATTTATTTATTTGACAGAGAGAGAGATCACAAGTGGGCAGAGAGGCAGGCAGAGAGAGGGGGGAAGCAGGCTCCCCGCCGAGTAGAGAGCATGAGTCGGGGCTCCATGCGGGGCTCGATCCCAGGAACCTGAGCTCATGACCTGGGCCGAAGGCAGAGGCTTAACCCCTGAGCCACCCAGGTGCCCCCTACTACAATCTTATTGAAAGAAATATTTAGAGAAGATTGTTTGAAAGCTATGATCTTCTGACTACTCTTTATGTGAGGATTTAGTTGGACATATACAGAAAATTATTCCTGTGTCAATTCCCTCTCAAACATCAATTGAATGTAACTCCATTTACAAATAGTTCTCACAATTTTTATCAGGGACACAAAATCAAACCATATTAACATGTTTCTGTTTTCCCTCAAACTATTTTCACAGCATTTATTTTGCTCTACCATCTTCTTATGAAATTCTACATAACATATTTATTTGGCCATTTATGCTAAGAACTTTGTTTTCTTTAAATAATAAGCTATATCCTGTTACTTTGGAAACTAGAATCATGTAATCGTGTGTTTTTTTCCCCCCTTTTTATTCTTGAAGTCAAAATGGAAGCTGTAAGATAAAAACTATACAAGGATGGACTTTATTTTTTTCTGCTCTTGCCCTACTTTTAGTCTTAATTTTTCCAGTCCTGTTTTGGCATTGTTGTTTACATGTTTTGCACATTTTGTCATTTTCACTATACTTTCTGGAATGAATAAGGCATAAACAGAAAAATAAAGTAATGCATCATAGTCCAAGTTAATATGCATATGCACATATCTAACATGAGATAATAAATGCTGTGACCATTTAAATTGATACCAAGCAATGCTGGAAATCTAGATTTAAATATAGATAGACATCTATAAGGATAAATAGATATATTTACACATTCAAGATCAATAAAAAGATAACTTGCTTCAATATCTTTTAAACAATGAAATGGCAGAGGATTTTGGTGCTGTTTGAAATAAGAACCTTATAGACATATTGGTTGAATCTAGGCTTTTATTTTTTTTATTTCTTTTAGGATTTATTCATTTATTTGAGAGGAAAAAGAGAAGGAATGAGAGAGAGAGCAGGAGTAGCGGAGGGGCAGAGAGACAAGGAGAGGGAAAGAAGCAGACTCCCCGCTAAGTGCAGAGCCCCATATGAGGCTTGATTCCATGACCCTAAAATCATGACTTCAGCTGAAACCAAGAGACAGCTACTTGACCTACTGAACCAGCCAGGTGCCTTGAAGCTAGGCTTTTAAACTATAAAACATCCAAAGTAGTGAGGTTGTGTTTTTCAAAAAAAGTACCATTAGGGTACCCAGGTGGTTCAGTGGGTTAAGCTTCCGCCTTCCCATCTCGTCATGATCCCAGGTCTTGGGATGAAGCCCCACCTCAGGCTCCCTGCTCAGTGGGGAGTCTGTTTCTCCCTCTCTGTTGCCTGCTACTCCCCCTGCTTGTGCTCTCTCTCTTTGTCACATAAATAAATAAAATCTTTTTTAAAAGTACAATTAATTACTAGATCACATTATATCTTTGAAAGGATTACCTTATATCCTGGCAGTGAATATGGATATTAAGCTCTCCTTTCCATATCTTAAGATAACCTGAGCAAAATCCTATTTTGTCCACATATGAAGATTATAATGGAAATAATTAAAAAGTAGGCATGTTCTTGTGAAGAAGAAAAGGACATTGTTTCTTTCAATTCAGAGTTTCTCTGGACACCAAAGTTACACGGTTAACAACTAGGCTGGCATATTTTATTACAAATATGGAGCAGTGCATTAGTTCTCTGTAAAGTTGAAATCTTCTATACATCCTGTCTATACCTTTAATATCCTGGGAATCTTCTAATTATGCATTAAAACAAAATCAAAATCATACTGAAAAGATAGTTCACAACCTCAGACTAAATCTAGAGAGCCACTTGACATTCTCAATGAGCCAAGGTTAGTTAATACTAACTTTGTCGATTAACACGAGGTTCACAGGTTATACAGGTCCAGTAAATTGGCAGGATAGAAAGAAATATAAAGCAAGGCTTACTACTTCAGCAAATAAACTAAGTGCTGAGATGATATCAACTAATAAACAGCATTCGAAATCATCTGAATGCTGTGATAGTGAGTTCTTACAGAGTATATTCAATATAACATAAAATAATATAAATGTTTCACTGGATCAATGTGATATGCTTGTGATTAGTTTCCCTGCAGAGAAAATAGGCATTAAACTAGTTTCCACATGTTCAGATAGTTTAGACAAACTTTTGTGATCTTCAAGTGTGAGAAATACATGCAGCATGATAGAAATAAATAAGAAATAGGCCAGTTTATAGGAATTATTGCAATGATACGTCTTTGCCTTCTTCATGCTGGCAACCTAATGTCTAAAAATGATTAGACATTCTAAATAATGCAGCATAATGCAAAAGCAGAGAGCAGGTTTTTAACCTTACAAAATGTTCAATAAGCAGCCTAACCATCATCATGACATATACTTGGCTGCATCTTTGTGTCTGATTCCAGAGTGTGCTAAAACCCTACCTTCTATACTTTAGTCATTTATGTTACATAACCTCCAGTATATGAATTTTAAATACTACATTTTACAAAGCAAATGCAATTTTCAGTTTGTTATGGGTACTTCAGTTATACTAGATATAAACATATACTGAGTTTATTAAAAATATACATGAATAGAAGTAGCCCCACAGAAATGTTTAAGCAAAAGGCAAGCTATATTCCTTTAGAAAACAAAGACACATTTTACAAGATGAAATTTCACTAAATTCTTAAGCCACCAGATACACTGCTCATGCAGAATTGTATTCCCTTGCCTCTAACACGTAGCCAACTAAGCTTGTACCTGAAATGAGTAGAATGATACTGAGTAAAATATTTAAAGAAGAAGGTCCTCCTCTAAATAAATAAATTTAATAAATTTTAAGGCAAATAAATATTTTGATAGTGTATGTTCTTCTTATTAAATAGTGACAATATAAATATTTCTTTGGAGGTTAAGGTCATATAGGTCATATATAGATTGATAGATATTGATATTAACTGAAGGTCTATAATGAATTTACTTCCTTAAAAAGTTTTACTGAACATCGGGGTGCCTGGGTGGCTCAGTGGGTTAAAACCTCTGCTTTCGGCTCAGGTCATGATCCCAGTGTCCTGGGATTGAGCTCCACATCGGGCTCTCTGCTCAGCAGGGAGCCTGCTTCCCTTCCTCTCTCTCTACCCATCTCTCTGCCCACGTGTGATCTCTGTCTGTCAAATAAATAAATAAAATCTGTTAAAAAAAAAAGTTTTACTAAACATAAAATTTTATCACCCTCTGTAGAACAATGCAAAGCCAATCTACTTACTCCCTTGGATCAGTGCCAAGTATAAACTGCCTATTTGGACTAACTAGATGGTTTTATAGTTTTTCTTAAATTTACTTGTCAATATATTGACCAAAGTGTAATGCTGAAAATACCTAACCAGCAAAAAGAACGATCAAACGCTTCTCAAGTTGAGTACTCACTCTTGGATAGAGTAACAGTCTCCACAAATTATTGAATAAATTATTCTGTTCCATGGGGGGCTACAGATTCTTTCTTTAGGGTATACAAAGAATACGATAAAAGTCAACAAGAAATTCTAAGACTGTCAGAGGAGTCAGTTAACCCCCAGAAGGAGAAAGCAAAAGTAGTGTGAAAAAGAAAAATCACTGAATTTTAAGGTAAAAATATTCCTGAAAGATATGTTATTGTTGAACACATTGAAATTTTTTAAAAGTACATTATTTGTAACCTAGTCCTGCCCTAATCAATGAAGTATGATGAAAGAGGCACTTAGAGAAAGTGTAGAATACAGTTTTTGAGAGAATTTGATCTGTGACAGCATCAACCCTTAGATGATCACATAGTTATCAAGCAGAAGTCTAAACTAAATTCCATTATCTCAACTGTGAATTGAATGAAGCTCCATTTTCTTGATAAAATCATTGGTAATTTTTAAATACACGATAATAGGCTAAAAAATGAAAACCTTTTTCTCTTAAATATTAAAGGAGCATTTCCTGAAGAATAAGAAGATAGACTGATTTGGGAAATGCTCCACATGAAAAAATGAATATTTTTTTCCTTAAGTTTTGTTTTCATTATTGTGCTTTGTGTCTAATGGAAGTGGTGGTATTCCTTTTTTTTTTTTTTTAATATTTTATTTATTTACTTGAGAGAGAGACAGTGAGAGAGAGCATGAGTGAGGAGAAGGTCAGAGAGAGAAGCAGACTCCGCATGGAGCTGGGAGTCCGATGCGGGACTCGATCCCGGGACTCCAGGATCATGACCTGAGCCGAAGGCAGTCGTCCAACCAACTGAGCCACCCAGGCGTCCCGAAGTGGTGGTATTCCTAAACACTACATAGCAATAATAATAACAATAACAACAATAATAGCATCTCAAAACCTTCATTAAACCAACTGTAGAATGCAAATGAAAGTGTATAGCTTAGGAGAGAACAACGCAGAAGGGCATGGTACTTTGTTTTACACCTTTGAAAAGATTTTAAAATCATTAAGACTACTTCTGTGAAGATTTGTAACTTGAAATGTCTATGTCCTATCTCTGACAATGTTCATCCATAAGAGAAGAAAAGGATTTTTTTATGTCATTGTCCAAGTACTAGGAAGTTAAGATAAGCCTTTCTTCCTTATCTCAAATCATCCAAACTAACCTATTCTTAAAAAACTGTAGCCTTGGCGCACCTGGGTGATACACTCATTCGAGCTTCCAACTCTTGGTTTCAGCTCAGGCCAGGACCTCAGGGTGGTGAGAACTCCCTCTTCTTCTGCCCCTCCCACTTGTGCTCAACCTCTCTCTAAAAAAAATAATAAATAAATCTTTAAGAAACTAAAATAAAAATAAATAAAAACTTTAGTCTTAAATTTAATTTTTTTTTTAATATTTAGCATTATGACGGTTCTCAAAACACCCCAGAAGGGATGCACGGCCAGCAAGAGTATATCTATCTAAACCCCTGTCTCAGGCTATTTCATCTGACTCCTTTGGGGTACCAACCTTGAATACCTACAATGACTCTGAAAACCAAAGCCAACCACAGTTCTTGGTATCCTCAGTTCTGACGTGCTGTTAAATCATTTTGGGTTTAGATCACATTTATAGAACACATCAGGTCAACATTTAGTTGATAGAATTTACCGGCCTGTTTCATTCCTTTTTTTTTTTCCTTAATTTTATTTATTTATTTGTCGGGGTAGGGGGGAGCGAAAGTGCACAAGCAGGCAGAGTGGCAGGCAGAGGCAGAGAGAGAAGCAGGCTCCCCACTGAGGAAGGAACCTCATACAGGACTTGATCCCAGGACCCTGGAGTCATGACCCCAGCTGAAGGCAGCAGCTTAACTGACTGAGCCACCCAGGCATCCCCCTCATTTCCTTTCTTAAAGAGGATTAAATAATTATATATTTCCTAGAGGTGGATGAAATTCAAGTACCAAAGAGTCCTACTTATTTTTTGGTTAGTCCTAATACTATTTAGTCCTTGTTGGTCTTAAAATTCTTGAAAAGATCTAAAGAAAATGCTAAAGTCTGAAATACTACCAGTTTTTATAAATTGAACCAAAATATAATGATCCATTACCAGGAGACAGAGACTATTGCCTTATAATTATAAAAGGCATGGTTCTAGTCTGTAAGGGTCTTATATTTTGGTGATTAAGACAATAATGCAATAGAGTGGAAAAAATACAATGAGTGAAAATGAGTACTATACAATAATGAGTACACTAGAGTAGAAAAAATACAATGTTTTACTAAATTCAAGGGAAGCAGTAAAGTGACTCACCTAATAATACACAGGGTATGGTTAAAGAAGGTTTTCTTCAAGGCACAATGTTTGCACTGAATCCTAAATAATGTGTAGGATGGAATCAGGAGAATGTATGAACCCAAGAAGAAATGAAGGACATTTGTGGTAATGGAAAGAGAGCAAGCAAAGCCAGAAGAAGAACAAAATGGAGAACTGAAATACATTAGATCCATACAGTGTATTCCAGAAAAGACTGTGATAAAACTAGTGAAGAGTGGGGAAATCATGGGGGAAATGATAGGCCATTCTACTGAGCTTGGATCTTATCCTAAGCAAATATGAGTCACTTGAAGCCCTTCTAGTTATCTATGGTCAAAGCAACTAATAGCAAAATTCATGATGTCAGGAAGAGATGAGTTAAAAATGAAATGAATTATAAGTAAACCTCAGAAACACAGTTGTGGCATAGACTAGAGATCATGAAAAGAATCTGAGGATCTATGATATCATACTGAAAGTGGTGTAGGGAAGATAGTGAATGACAGAATACAAAGATCTAGGTTGAGCTTCTTCAGTGACTAACTAAATGGCTTTTGTGGAGGGGACTTAGAAAAAAAATGAAATTAAAGTGAGTTCTGGAAACTTAAAGGCCTACGGAACATACCATTTTATGTTTTGTGTTAAAATATTTTTGTTTCCTTATTTACTCTGAATTTTATATGGGTGTGTTAGACAATGCCCCCTTAACCTTTCCCATTTTCCAGTAATTTTGATAATTTTTAGTACATTATAGATCTAAGCAATATCATTCACAGTATGCATACTGGAGTACATGTATCCATCAAGTGACAGTCCAAATTCTAAGTAGTTCTGAGAAGGTATTACATTTCATAAGATGATAAAAGACCTCAAAATGAATACAAGATCAATGAGTAAAAACTCATGGGAAAAGAACAGTGAACATGAGCATTGTCATATTTTATTCATTCCGTCTGTCTAACAGTGCTACTGCTTGGTATTATAGGAGTTTTGCTGATTGTTTAATAGGAAAAGTGATACTGAACTGGAAAAAGATGACTTGATATAGAGAGTTTAAACTCATAAATCATTTCCATTGTGTGCTGCTTAGAGTCTGTCCATCATTGAAATCATACAGTGTTATGATGTTGTTATGCATTATATAGTTAATTATTTCCTCAGTGTTTGCTGCTATGACAGGTTTTTCATTGTCACTGTTTTACTCCTCTGCTTCAAAGGCGGCCCTGATGATTAATGAGGAGCTATGGGACTGTAAAGATGGGACATTCGTAAAAGTTCTTCAGGGCCTCAGTTTACTCCACTGCAGAGTGAGGAGGCTGGGTTCACTGATCTAAAATATTTCCTTTAATTGTTGCATATATTTAAGAGTTTTCCATGGCTTTTATTTACATTATATTATATTTTGTATTTACATTATATTCTCACCTAATGTGTAGTTTTTCTCTTCTTCATTTTTCTTATACCTGAGGCTAGGAAAATTAAGTTTACTCTATTCAAAAATTGGTCATCTCTGCATTTAAAAACATATAACTTTATACATATATGAAATAAAATTATAGCCCAATTTCCTCTAACTTTTAAGTTTTGGGAAATTATATTTATTGTTCATATTTCAGCAGATTTACTAAAATTACAGTGGTTAATATCTACTATGATACTTTAAAAATGTTTAGGGATAAAATATAATGACAAAAATAAAAATAATAAAAGCACAATATTGGGACTGGTGTAGACAACACATAGGGAAATTGCATATATATATTTCTCTACTGCCTTCCACTTTGGTACTTTTCTTGCACCTGACTTTCCAGATTTCAAGTTAAAAACGTGGCTTTCTTACATGTATTTACTATAATCCAGTACAAAGTTATTGCATTCACTAAAAATTTGCAGATAGCCTCTCATAACACATTTTTGACCTAAAAGTTAAGGTCAGGAATAGTATTTTAACAAGTATCAGTTATACATCATACTTGCAAAAACTGTAAATTTTATCACTGGCTTCTCAATTACCATAAGATAAATAAAAACATTTTTCTTTTTGGTTCTATATGTATGTTTTTTGAAGTGAGAAAGTTGTAGAACAAAGATTATTAAATTAATACTGTGCACACATTTGCATTTGTTACTCTTGTTCTTTTTTTTTTTTTTTAAGATTTATTTCAGAAACACAGAGAGAGAGAGAATACACTCAAGTGGGGGAAGGGGCCGAGGGAAAGACTCTCGTGCCGACTCCCTGCTGAGCACGGAGCCCAGCTCAGGCTAGATCTCACTCCTGAGATACGACCCAAGCTGAAACCAAGAGTCGGATGCTTAACTTAGCCACCCAGGTGGCCCTCTTGTTCACTCTTTAATCAGTAATTAATGTAATTAAAAATCCTTACAATAAACAGTCTTATTTGAATGCCCAAAGTATATTAAATAATACAATGCAACATTTAACCATAATCTAATGAGAAGTTACTTATGCACATTATAACATGTCTGTTTATTTCAAATTATTGAGTATATATGTTAAGTGTATTTATAGATTTGCAACTTATACAATGTAAATAGGAAACGAAAAATAAAATGGTAAAGAAGGCATTAAAACAATAATTGCACATTATTCAACTCTATATGATTAACACAATTCTGAATATTTTGTGCTTGTATATTTTCTATGAATATACAGTCACAGATTATGTGATTTCTTTTCATAACGATGGGGTTAATTAATCTACAGTGGAAATCAGTTTAAGATTTTACCATAGCATTATGCTATAAAGACTGTCAAAATTCAATTATTATTTGAGAATACGATTTTAACAGTTCAAAAATATTGTATTATAATATATTGATTTAATCAATAGTTCTACTCTTGTTGGAAATTAAAGGGTTTCTACTCTTTGCTATTCAAAGTAATTCTGGTATAAATATCCTTATACTGTAATTATTTTGTAAATCTATAATTCTTCAAGATAAAGTTCCAGAAATAGAATCATCTTGGCTTCCTTGTCTTCATACTATTTTTGATTATTTCTAAACTAGGTATTCCATTAGAAATATATGCAGACCCCAGAAGATTACCCCGAGCTACTGTATATTTACAGAGTTCACAAGGTGATTCTGATGTACCTTCTTTAGCATAACTAAACATTCAGTTTCAACTTTCAAATGATCTCCACAACACAGATTGCCTTTGGGTCATTGATCTCTCTGACAGAGAAATTTTTGATGATACTGTAGCAAGTTCTTTAAGTCAAAAATCCTGGAGGACAAGATGTGACGACATTATTCTGTGTACTTCACCATCCCCAGTGCACATACAGATAAGGTCTAATGAGTAGAAGGTTATCTGACTGGAGACACAACACCCCTGCAGCCAGCCAAGGTTTGACGAGGTCAGCAATCTTCAAACATTTTTGCTTGGGTATCCCTCAAGGAAGGATGTCCTTTCTCATACACATTTAGTTGAGATTTAAATATTTAACTATACCTTAATCAGTCTTCTTTGTTAACAGGAAAATAAAAGTAATAAACATTTTATAAGGTAAAATAAAATGCAGATTGGCTATAAGTGGAATATTTGATGAGTTTTCATAAAAAAGTTTTTCATATTTTCAAATGAAGACTAAATCTGGAAGAGATTGTGTAAAATTTTTTGTGGGTTTTTTTCCCCCCAAAGTGTTTTGGGAAATGAGATTGTCCTGTGAAATATTCCAGGGACATTTTAGAACCGATATTGCTTCCATTTAAAACCTATATTGCTTCCATTTTTCTGAATCTGGAACTTCCTGATAGGGGCCAAGCTTCAGGGTACACAGAAATAATTATAACAAAAGAAAAGACAGGAATCCAAATAGGTATAAGGTGTCTCGATTAGTTAATTAAAAATGTTTCTCTAAAACAGTATGTCAAGTTATCCCTTTGCTTACTGTCTCAGGAGGGGTTTTTATAACTTCTGGGCATTATGTCAGCTAAGATTGGTTGTATGAGGACTGTGCTTTCTTCTGTAAAGTGAAAAATGGCTATTGTGAATGAAGGCTTTATAATTTATAAGGTGGTTTCATGAGAAATCATAAGTGGGAGTTGACTATCTAATAACTGAAAATAATTGAATAATTGAATAATTTGGAACTAGTTTCCTTAGAAATTTTTCATGTAGCACCAGGATTATCTATACTTTGAAAACTTTCAGGTGAGATGAATTTCATTTGTTACTGACTGATTAATATGAAGTGGTCAACATAAACATGAATACATGATAATGTTCTCTCCATGAAGACATGTAGATAATTCCATTTTCAGCAAGGTCAGAAAAAAATACTCTGAGTAGATGCCTCATTTAACCAACATTAAAGATGTAGACATACAGCTCTATCAGAGGGGGAGTTTGGATCATAATTTTATGTCGGTATCAGAGCAAACCTGAGAGTCACGTCCCTTTTACACCACAGCTTTTTCTCTAAGTTCCTACATGATTGTCCAATTTATAAACTGACTCTGCCCAGTTTTCTGCTAAGGATGGAAAAGACAGAGCAGCTGCTTATCTGGGTCTGGATCGTCTGGCTTGCTCTTTCAAGCCCTAAGTCTGCTTTTTCCCTCCTAGAACCTCAGCTCTCTAAGGGATGATCCTCAGCCACATCTGCTTTAAAGGATTTTTTTTTTTTCACTGCTTAGAAACAAGTGAACAACTGTTGCTACCAGTAGTCTCCCAGTTTTGCATTTCTTTTTGTACATCTCACATTGAGAAGCCAGTTAAACTTTTCCATTTTCTATTTTTTCAAGTATGGTCTTGACGTAATTCCCATGGGCCAGTGGAGGATTTTTCATGTCTTGCATACTTCAATTCATGTACCAATGCCTTCAGTGAAACTTTGACAGCTGAATTATGTAAATTCCATTATAAGTAGAGCAGCCAAATGTCACAGTTTGCCTAAAACAGTCCCAACTTGCACTACTGTTCTGCATAATCACCAGTGTTCTGGTAGAAGTTTACTAACTGGCTCTCCAAAATTGAAGGCCTTGATTTGGAGCATTTGGTGATTTCTGTGGTGTAAATGATCCTACGTTGGCTGATCTCAAATTCGCAACATGACAGCATTGAACCTGGCATTGTAGTGAATGTACACAACTATTTCCTTTTTTTTTTTTAAGATTTTATTTATTTATTTAACAGAGAGATCATAAGTAGGCAGAGTGGCAGGCAGAGAAGGGGGGGTAGGCTCCCTGCTGAGCAGGGAGCCCCGATGCAGGGCTTGGCAGAGGCTTTTTAACCCACTGAGACACCAGGCGCCCCTATTTCCTTTTTTCTTCTAGGTTTAGTTGACAAATAAAAATTAAGATATTTAAGGCCTACAATGTGATGACTCAATATGCATATACAGAGTGAAATGATTTCCACAATGAAGTTCATTAGCAAATCCATTACCTCACATAGTTACCTTTTTTGTTGATGTTATTGAGAATGCTTAAGATTTACTCCCTTAGCGAATTTCAATTATACAACAAAGCATTATCAACTATAGTCACCATGCTCTACACCCTCAGAATTGATTCACCTTGTAATTGAAAGTTTGTAGCCTTTTATTCAACCTTTCCCCATCGACTGGATCCTCCCCCCCATGCACTGGCAACCCTTTTCTGTTATGGATTTGACTCTTTCCTTGTTGTTACATCTCTTGTATAAGAGATACTAGGCACCACTTGTCTTTCTCTGTCTGGTTTCTTTTACTGAACTTAATGACTTCCAGGTTCATCCATATTGCTACAAATGTCAGGAATCCCCTTCTTTTTTTTAAGGCTGGATAACATCCAATATATGCATATATGCATGTGTGTGTGTGTATACATTTATATACAAACATATATATATATATACATATACATATATATACATATATACATATATGTATATATACATGTTTTTATTCATTCATCTGTTAATGGAGACTCAGGTTGCTTCCTTATCTTGGCTATCAGAATAACACTGCAGTGAACATGGAGGTGCAAATACCTCTTTGAGCTAGTGATTTAATTTTCTTTTGATATATATGCAGAAATGGGATTGCTGGATCATATGACCATTCTGTTTTTAATTTTTGAAAAACATCTATACTGTTTTCTATAGTGTCTGTACCAATTTACATTTCCACCAACAGTATATAAGGATTCTCTTTTCTCCACTTCCTCACCAATACTTGTTATCTCTTGTCTTTTTGATGACAGTATATAAGGATTCTCTTTTCTCCACCTCCTCACCAATACTTGTTATCTCTTGTCTTTTTGATGACAGTATATAAGGATTCTCTTTTCTCCACTTCCTCACCAATACTTGTTATCTCTTGTCTTTTTGATGACAG
>NC_081574.1:19830130-19914685 GCF_022355385.1 Mustela nigripes
CTATTCAAACATGTGAGGTGACATCTCATTGCAGTTTTGATTTGGATTTTCTTGACCATTAGTAATGTTGGGCATATTTTCAGGTATTTGTTGGTCATTTATAGGTCTTTAGGAAAATGTCTATTTAGGTCTTTGCTCATGTTTTAATGGGGCTGGGTACCTTTTTTTTTTTTTTCTGTTTAGTTGTATGAATTCCTTGTATATTTTGGATATTAATCCCTTATCAGATATGTAATTTGTAAATATTTCCTCCTATAATATAGGTTGCCTTATTTTGGATATTAATCCTTTATCAGATATATAATTTGGAAATATTTCCTCTTATTATATAGGTTGCCTTTCCATTTTGTTCATTTTGTTGGTGGTTTTCCTGACTGTGCAGAAGCTTTATAGTTGGATGAAAGCCACTGTTTATTTTTGCTTTTGTTGTCTCCACTTTTGATGTCAAATCTAAAAATCTCTGCCATGACCCATGTCAAAGAGCTTATTCTCTATATTTTCTTCTTACATTCAAGTTTTTAATCTATTAGGAGTTAATCTTTGCATATAGTATAAAATAGGGTCCAATTTTATTCTTTGGATGTGGGTAACTAGTTTAATCAATACCATTTATTGATGAGATTGCCCTTTCTCCATTGCATATTACTGACTCCTTGTCAAACATTAGTTGATCATACATGCAGAGGGTTTATTTCTGGGCTCTCTGTTCTGTTCCACTCATCTGTATGTCTGTTTTTATTCCAATACCATACTGTTTTTATTACTGGTGCTTTGTAATATAGTTTGAAATCAGGAAATGGGTTTCCTCCATTTTGCTCAAGACGGCTTTGGCAATTCAGGGTCTTCTCTGATTCTGTTTGAATTTTAGGATTGCTTTTTTTGTTTGTGAAAAATGTATGATCATCTCTTGCAAGTCCTTAGGAGTCAGCTCTTGTACACCACTGCAGTAGTGAAACACCCTTTCAAACTTTAAGATGTCCTGGTTTGGAGAATAAGTTGTATTTGTCCTAATTTTAAGCTGCTGGCTATTTCTGAGGTTCTAGGAAAGGGCTCTAAATTTATTTCAAAATATTAACTCTGCATCCTTATTGGTAAGCAGCTCACTTTAACTTCAGCTTTAGCCTATGTGGGGTAGAAGAAACTATGGTAGAAATGAAATTTTATATTTGAATACTTATATCTTGGCTTGTAATAAGATCATATGTGGAAACTTTTGTTTCAGAAATCATGTGAATTAACACCTAAATAGAGGAAGATGACAATCTTCTCCTTTCTATATCAAATGTATCAGTGTGAATGTCAAATAAAAAAGTAAGTGAAAGTACTATAAAACTTTCTAATTTTATTTGTGTAATTCATTTAAGTCTTATAACAAACAGCTTTTTGTCGATGACAATAATTCATGAAAGTCTATTTTTAAATAGGTACAAAACTATTGATAAATTAGTAATAATTAAAAACAACAGAAAATGTCTCCTCTTTCCTGATACTCTTCCCAGTAGCTTAGTCCGAGGTTCAATGCTTATATTTTATTAAAATGATTATATTGAACCTTGAAAATGACTTAATGTTTCCTTTCTTTATATTCTAGCAAAATGTTTCTAATTTTACCTCAAGAAGTCTTCTCTCTTACTCTTCCTGAAATCAGGCTCATATGCTATGTGTCTTTTCTATACAAAGTGCCCTGGCAAGGTCATTCAATGTATAAACTCTCCCAGGGCATTCCAACAAATCAGTGCTCATCAAATCTCCTGGTGAGCTTTCCCAATCCTTGTAAAGGATTAAATGCAGATATATATATCTATATCTATATATATATATCTATATATATATCTATATATATATCTATATATATATATATAATCTGTCTGTCGTGTGTGTGTATATATAAATGCAGATTATATATATGTGTGTGTGTACATAAATACATAAATATATAAATAAATATATTTATTCAAAATAAATATGTATATAATCTAAAAAAATAAATATGTATATAATCTAAAATAAATAAATAAATCTATTTATTTATTTATTTATTTTAGATTATATTTATTTAATCGACAGACAGAATCACAAGTAGGCAGAGGAGTGGGGGAGGGAGCAGAGAGCCAGATGTGGGGCTCGATCCCAGGACCCTGAGATCATGACCTGAGCCAAAGGCAGAGGCTTTAACCCACTGAGCCACCCAGGCACCCCTCAATATATTCAATAAAAACGTCTAATTACACTACTACACTAATCCCAATTCTTATGGTTAAAGATTTTGAATATTTAGATATTCTATTTTCCTACAACCAATAAAATCCAAAGATACAGGATAACATAAAATATAACCTAGCATTGTGTGTTGGATAAATTATTTCAGTACTTGTCCTTAACAAAGAAAAGAAACACAGGCAATATCAAATGCAACCTGAATACTAAGTCTAAAAACTAATGAGCATTATAATAGCCTCTCAAGGGATGCATAACAAAATACTTTGTTTAAGTACTTTATCTCAGCTCAAAAATGTAGCAACTTTATCACCCTACATCTTAGGAATTTGAGAGTTGTTAAATTCTTCTTGTTGTTTTACAAAGTGGTATTATTTCTAGTAAACATACCTGAAATTTCTAACAAGAAAACAGACAGATGGCCTGCTTCTCTCCTGAGGCTCTTTGTTAGAAATGGGCTTCAGGGGATATTTCGTCAGGGTGCCTTTCTTTTATTAAATACCCTCTTAAATATATTCTAATATTTTAACATTAGCTTGTTTTCTTGAGATTTTATTTGTAATGTGTTAATATATAATTTTAAGCACACAATTTCTTACACTCCTGCTGTTGTTTTATATTTCAGTAAAGTAAATCTTATTCTAAACATTTGACAGAAAAAAAATATTGAAAATAATAGAAGGAGACATTCACTAGAAATTTCAAGTGAATTCAACACCTGACTGTGTTTCAGCATCCTTGAAGTTGATGATTAATTATGCACAAAAAGGTAACAGTTGGTTTAAATAAATATTTCATATTACGAAGTTATGTATGAGCGATTTGTTTCAACTTCTGATGGTCTCTAATGTGCTCTAGAAACACTGATGAGACCAAATACAACTTGGATTTAGAGTACAGATTTAAGTTATAAAAAATTAGAACTTTTATAACTGTTTTTTGTTTTTTCTAGCGTTACCAAGGTTTAATATAGGCGTCTCTTATGTTCCAAACATGTTATTATATATGACAATCACCTTCAAAATGCATTCCAAAAACAATTTTAAGTGATGTTCATTTAGAGACTTGCTAGACATTTATTTCAATGACCTCAAATATGTCCTTTCTCTATTCTTTAAAAGCAAGCTCTATGTTCAACATTGGGCTCGAACTTGTGACCCCCAAGATCAAAAGTCACATGTTTCACTGACTCAACCAGCCAGGCACTCCTCATCTCCCTCCCCCCAAAAGTTTATTGTTTATCCTTTTGAATCATACTTCTCAGGCAATCAAATAAGACGGACATTACTATATAAACTGCAATGCAGATATAATAATAATGATAACATTACTCAGAGCATGTGTAAAGTAAGAAAAAAAATGTGGCCCCAAATTCATTTGCTCCCCAGACTTTGGTAGACCTCTATCTTTATTTCAGATTTGCCTGTTAGTCAGCATCTTTTAAATAAGTGAAATATATCAGAGCAATATTATTCATCTCCTGTCAGAATTTTAGAATTGAATATGAGACATCATAGAAATGGGCTAGTTCAAGTCCTTGATGTATATATGAGAACACAGAGAATATGGGCCAATGCGGCCATATGCCTACAGTTTCATAGGTCAGAACTAACCCCTAGGGATCATGACATACAGTCAAATTTCAGTTAGGTAACCAAGGACAAATATTTAAACACCTTTAAACTGCAGGCTTTCTGATCATGATAGACACCAAATGTAAACCCATAGAGTGAAATTAGATACCAGCTTTTTTTCTCCATTGCCTATTCTTTCCACTCTTTATGACAACTTCTCCCCTGTCTTTTGGATGAAATCTAGTTAAAGCCCAGTGAGTTTTCTGTATAGTCTCCGAAAATTAAAAGTCATCCTTGTAATAAAAATGCATTTAGGGGCGCCTGGGTGGCTCAGTCGGTTAAGTGTCTGCCTTCAGCTCAGGTCATGATCTAGTGTCCTGGGATCAAGCCCCATGTCAGGCTCCCTACTCAGCAGGAAGCCTGCTTCTCCCTCTTCCTCTGCTCTTCTACCTGCTAGTGCTCACTCTCCTTCTCTCTCTCTCTCAAATAAACAAATAATATTTTTAAAAAATGCATTTAATCACTATACACTATTCAAAAGCTTCAAACCTCCTTTCTTCTCTCTTATCTGGGGCTTGCTGACTCTAGCTGCCTTCACTCTTAAAGGGGAGATATAGTTCCTTCTCTCTCTTTGACCACTCAGCTCTTCTACTCTTCCTTTTCCTCCTCCTCAGTGTCAGAACATGTGAGGAGGTGGGGGGAGAAGAAATAAAAGGAAAGAGAATACTCTTACTTCACTAATACTGCTCTGGGCTGAAGTTACCACTTTATCCCATGGCAGGTGCTTAGAGGGAACTCTCTTTTATCTTTTTGAAGCACCTGTTTCCTTGATCCATTGGAGACTTGTCCCAAATGCTGGGATCCCTTCTCCTGCAGAAACTTCTATGCAATGGAATGCTTTTCTTCCAGCTAGTAGTTTAAGACTGTTGCCTGAAACGTGGGAATCCTGGAGCCCTTCTCCATACAGGTCACTTTATCCCTACTGATAGTTCTTCAATGTAAGATAGCCTCAAGCCAGCTGTCACTCACTTAGAACCAATACTGTTTAGGGGAACATTCAGCATTGTTAGTCTGCCAAATTCCAAGGAGTAAAAGCCATCTCAATGGGCCAACCTTTCACCTCTTAAATCTGGCCTGAATCAAACACGGTCCACTATGTCTTCCAAGTCTGGAGAGCATGTATCATATCCTCCAGTGGGAACCACTACCTGTGGTTGAGCTGGACATGTTTCTCCCTTGGGGTACAGCAGAACACACATACAAATAAAGCTCTCTTTTCTTCAACTATGCAAAATTCTGTACCTTTGAATCCTCAGTTTAGTGGGCATTACAAGTAGCATAAATTAATTTCCAAAGCTTCTTTTGCAAGTCCTTCATGGTAGTCTCATACCTTACTTTGTAATGTAGTATGTATTTTCTTGTGTTCACAACTGAAACTGTGATGAAAAAAATTCCATTTGATCATCTCGTCACAGATTCTTAGAAAAGCGTAGCATTCATTTTTAGATTCCTAGTGCTTATCACAATGATTGAAACATAGCAGGTATTCAATAATTGTGCTTTAATGACTGAAGCAATTGTTAATTGTTAATTTAGATCCCACACCATGTAGAAACACAAAAAGAAACATGTGATTCTTGATTTATTTCTCTCCTGTGAGTCCAACAACAAATTTCTTACCAAGTCTTAATAATTATGTATCTTTTCTGTCACTTGAATCTTTACCCCCTCTCTACCTATCTATATTCATTAATGTAATTTAGGTGCTCACCCTCAGGTGGACTGTTCTAAAACACCCACAACCATTTCTCTATACTTTTTTTCTACTTCCATTCAGTATTTCATACTATTTTCAAGGTTATCACTCTACAACTTTGACTTTGATCATTTCATACAATCCCACCACTCTGCTCTCCATTTTAATCCATTTCTGGTTTCCTCTCAAACACTGAATAGAGTCCATATTCACCAGAATGACATGACACAACAATCTTTGGCACTGTGATACCTGCCTAACTTCTCATTACTGACACGCATCATTTTCCAACTTACCTTCTTGAAGTTCAACAGTACTCAGCTGCAAAAGGATTGCAGACTGGGCCATGTTCTTCATATTTTTCAACTTCTGCAAACCTGTTTCCTTTTCTTGGAAAACCTTCCACTCTTATACATCTGATGCTCTTCAAGTGCCAGTGCAAATGATATTTTGTAAGTCTACTCACAAATAGTCACCTTCCCATTTCTGCTAATTCCAGACCATATTCTCTTAATGCATATATCACTCTTTGTCATCTGTTTACATATCTGTTTTTTCAATTTGACTGAAGGGCAATCTACTTATAATCCATCAAAGAATGAATGGTTGCAAAATCAATGAATTAAAACTTCTTACATTGCTAGTATATTGGTGAGAGGAAAAACACATTATGAGCACAGAATGTGGTGCACAAGTGGGGAGAGCGGGATAGAAGGATTAACCGTGTAAATTATGTAACACTTAATAGCTCCATTTATTTTCACACAGTTTAATAGTCACTAGAACAGTACAACATTAAGTGGTCTGCTTCCCCCTACTCAGACCTCTGGATATTTTAGTCAAGCCAAGACTACAGTGAGCAAAGTGACCACAGTAGTAAAAGCACACATAGAAATACCATCTTTAGACAGTGAGTGCATTAAGGATTTCCTGTTCACAATTATTGGGCAACTCATATCAAGTTGAAAAGAACTTAAGGGAGATTAAAAGATGTGAAATAGTGATAACAGCCTCTCAAAGGATTCTATATTCTCTGGACTGCTATTTTCTAAGCAGCTTGCATTTTGCAAATGAGCTAGATATCTAAAGATATAATCTTCTAGCTATAAAGCTGATTCTCCTAAATAGCAGACCACATCTTTGGGTTACTAATAGTAGCAATGCTCCATTAAGGTATCATAATTAAGAAGCCAGCGTTTTCCTATGATTTCACTCTATGTGGGACTTTGTGATGTACTCAAAGTACACAAAGAGCCCCTGAGAAATCTCCTTAGTAATCCACAAGGTAGTTTTAAATTCTCAGCCCACAAAATATGGCAATTGCTATCACAATCTCCTAGAATGCCATTTATTTCCCCTGATAAATTGAAGTTTTAAGGAAATGTCCCTAATTCTTAGTCTAGACATTTAATGAGGACTTGCCTCTTTATAATGCTCCACTTTTGTTCCTGTTATATAACTTAGTTTTAATTACCTATCTTAGGTTGAATTCCCTAGAAATCAGAGCCTGAAGAAAACCCTTATGTGTTAGCATTTTATATGAAAAAAGTACAATTGGTCCCTGGGGAGTATGAGACGGGGGGATAAAAGCAGCGAGGCAGGGAAGAAGGAAGAGCATACATAATGAGAAGAGTTACCCAGATGGCCATCCGTTGTCAGAGAAGCCTTATGAACGATGACATTTGAGGAGAATCATCTGTCAGGGACAATAATTATCTGCTTCCCTATCCTCTATTGATCAAATGCTGCACCACAATGTTTCAACTCCCGCACACTTCTAGGTTGTGATGCCAGTTCTCTTTAGGCAGCTATTAGGAAAGCCAGAGCTCCTGTGGAACCTAACTGGTCAAGCTCACAACCATCTTTGGCCAGTCAATGTCAAGTGTGGGGTTTCGCGATCCCTTTGGAGCAGCAGCAGCAGCAGCAGCAGCAGAGGCTGAGCTCCATAACCGGAAACCAGCACAAGCAGTTGCTAAAGATCTGTCTAGTCAGAAAGCAAGGCAAACGCATGGAGCTCAGGCGAAGCATAAACAGAAACCATCACTCTACCTATATCTCATGCTTTGTCATGACACCAATCTATAAAAGCCAGTCCTGCCTGAGATCAATCTACTACTACTTTAGATGGCTAGTTAAGCTACTATTTCTTTGTTCCTCTTGTTTGTTTGCTTACATCAGAAGAAACAATTGTACATGATTCTTGAGTTGACCTGTCAGGAGTAAGCAGGTGATTAGCTTCCAGTTTTATGAAAAACTCGAGAATGGCTTCAAACAAAGAAATAAACAAAATGAGTCACTGGAGTTGGAGATCATATGCATGGGTGTCATTTCCACATTAGTGCATTGGCCTCCAATTTCCTCTCGGACTCTAGTTAGGGATGGTTGTAAACCACACACAAATGGGCAGCTGCAATGGCAAAACCAGAGTGGTGGGAGTAGAATATGCCAGCCTCAAGAACCACTTCAAAAGGAGACCATGTCTCCAAATGTTCATTTGATCCATTTGTTACAAGTATCTTTTCAGTCAAAATAACAAACTGTCTTCCTTTAATGAGAAATAGTTGTGATTAGTCATCATTTGCTTTTGAGAACAGAAGCAGCACTAGTACTGGTAATGAGTCACACTGCATTCTAGCAATGCCCAGTAAGGAAGGGCAGTGATGTTGAAGAGATCACATCAGGGGTCACTGATAGAAATGAATCTACCTGTTTAGAAATCTGCAGTATTCTGAGGTTTTCATCTGAAGAGGTGCTTGTCTAGCTCATTCACTAAGCGGTAACACAACATGCTCTTCTTTTAGCTTCTGTGTGTCAAACCACAGCTACCCAATTCATGTTTGAAAATGCAAATTCAAGGGCCCGTTTGTAGAGTGTACTTTTTTTTTTTTTTTTTTTAGAGTGTACTTTAGAGATAAAAAACCAAAAAAACAAAAAAAAACCAGATGTGGGTATGTTTTAGCTTTTAAAAATGTATCATAGATGAATATTATATTATCCAAACAATTCCGACTGTGGCTAATTTTGAGATACATTAGTCTAAAACTTTATGTTCCACATCCTCTTTTTAAATTTTGTCATAAAAATTATGACTACTTGATACACAATGGGAAAAATGGGAAAAATACATATTAAATAATTTAGAGTTCAGGTTTTTTTTCTCCATAAAATTTTTAATTTTCCACAGTAAAAATATAATATCTTCATTATGGGAATTTTAGAAAAACAGAGAAACAGAGAGAAAAAACAGAGAACAAGAAATAAATAAATAAGAAGCACCCAAAATCTCTATCTCCAGAAATAATTACTGAATTTTGGATATATAGTTAAATAGGTAGCCAGATAATATAATTTTTTACCCCATATCTCAAATTTTTCTAATTCTTCTATCTTCTTCAATCATTCCTGATAACTTTTAGAAGACTTCGAGGCCTGGTCTTTTTTCCTTTTGGCTTAGGGGTCAACCAGTTATAGTCCACTTGACAAATCCTGCTTGCTGCTTGTTTTTCTACAGTCCAAAAATTAAGAATAGTTTTTATTTTTTTATTTTTTAAAGATTTCATTTATTTATCCATGAGAAACACAGAGAGAGAGAGAGACCAAGGCAGAGGCAGAAGGAGAAGCACTGAGCAGGGAGCCCGATGTGGGACTTGATTCCAGGACCCCAGACCATGACCTGGGCTGAAGGAAGACATTCAACTGACTGAGCCACCCTGATGCCCAGGAATAGTTTTTATTTTAAATAGGTATTTTTTTTTTAATCAAGTAAAAAGTTGTATTTTTTTACACATGGAAATATATGTAATTCAACCTTATGTCCACAGATGAAGTTTTCTTGGAATACAATTACATTTATTTGATAACTGTGTTATCACTTGTTTCTGGAACCTCTTTCAGGTTGAATTTGAGGAAGAGAATCAGCAGTCCATATTAGTTCACCATTTAATTCAGAACTATACTTCTATTTCTATTTTTTTAATTCTTATTTGTTTATGTGTAAAGAAACTAAAAGTATTCACAAGAGGCAAAAACAGTGGGTATTTAAGTTTGTGGAAATGGTATGGAAGGTAATATGGATATATACATCCATGATATATACCTCATTGGAATGTAATAGCCGTTTTTTATTTTACTTTATTTTAATTATTTCTTATTATTATGTACCTCTATTTCTAATTTAAAGAAACTTGGGCAGTTATCTGCATTGAAAAATTCCCTGTTTAATTTTTATTATATTAGTTTTAAAACATCTACATAAAACCTCAAGCTGCAATAGTCAATTGATGATTATTGTCAAAATATCTTTGGAGTAAAGGTTAAAATAGTATAGCCACATTGCAAAGGATTTATAATATTTTAATTGTATGGCTATTAATATTAGACTTTATTTATTGAGAGAGTAAGAGGAGGAATCTTAGGCAGACTCCATGCCGAGCACAGAACCTGAACTTAGGCTTTATCTAAAGACCCTGATGAGATCATGACCTGAGCCAAAAGGAAGAGTCAGACACTTAAATGACTGAGCCACCCAGGCACCCCTAAACTTTACAAAATATTATACAACTTAAGATTCATCTGTATATTGCTTTTTTTCTTAACCACAACTGTAGCTATTCAGGTACTCAAAAACTACACGTTACCACAACAATGTACATGCGAATTCTGAATTCTGTATAGGAAATTCTGTACTTTTTAAATTAAATTTTATTTCTAACCCAAGTATAATAAAGAGAACAAGTCTATTGAGGTTACATGACTCATGAATATTGCAGATTTTTCAAAATAAAATTTGAATCTTAACTTTACTAGCAACATAAAAGCAGACATACATGAAGAATCCTTATCTATAGCATATTATAGCACAAGAGTACATATAGCTACCTTTGCTGTATAACTTTTGGCAAGTAAAGTCACATATTCCACATAGATGAGAGATGAAGTTCAGTTTTAGCATCTGGAAAGGAAACTCACACCCTCACTGACATTCACTGTGATATTTAATGACTCTGAAATTTCAGAAAACTCTCTCTTATTTCTAATCTGACTCATGTTGTCATAATCCATTTTTTCTAATTAGGTCTGTAGAGAAACATAAATATCAACTGACTCCCTGCAAAAACTCATTCTTTAACTCAATTTGTTAAAAACATCTTGATCTTGGTCTAAGCGAACCAGGTCTAAATAAAAGATAATCAGCTTTGGGGCTTTGCTCAATTCCTTTCTGTTTGTCAATGCCTTTTTAAACTGTGGAAGTCAAATGTGGACTTCTGCCTGAACCGTATGACTTGGGATTTTGTCAAATGGGATTAAATTGGAATTAAGAACAAATTAATTTAATCTCCTAGGCAGAAGACTACACACACAATTTTCCATCATTGTCAATTATAGTAACAAAAAGCATGGATGATGACGAGTTCTGTTTTGAATCTGTAAAAATAAATGGTCTGTGTGTTCTGATACAAAAAAAGACATGGACAATATTGTATTAACAATTACGCTTTCAAAAAAAGGTAAGAGTATAAATCCTGCTAATATAACATATTATAGCAGAGTAGGAGTAGGCCATGGACCAGGAAATTACAGTGAACCCCCAGTTCATACAAAAGAGCATGGGATCACAAGAAAATGGTTCTGGAAACAAACCATCTAGTTACTCTTGAAACTAACATCCATCCTGAGTTAGATGAAAGAAATCTATCACCTTGCCAGTGGCAAGTGTTAGGAGAGCAGCCGGGAGGATCAAGCCTGTTTGACCTCAAGGTAAGGTCAAGCCTGTGTTACCTCAAAGTAAGATTTTATTCCTTTATCTGATACTGCTAAATTCTTCTCTTTAAAAGGGAGGAATATTGCTATCACTAAATTTTCAGGAGATGGGACTAAATGCAATTTCATCATTGATATTATACCCATATAAAATATTACTTTAAGAAGAGTATTGCTTTGGGGTCACCTGAATGGCTCAGTGGGTTAAGCCTCTGCCTTCAGCTCAGGTCATGATCTCAGGGTCCTGGGATCAAGCCCCGCATTGGGCTCTCTGCTCAGTGGGAAGCCTCCTTCCCCGTCTCTCTGCCTGACTCTCTGCCTACTTGTGATCTCTCTCTGCCAAATAAATAAATAAATAAATAAAATCTTAAAAAAAAAAAAAGAAGTTTTGCTTTACTTTGACTTCTTATAGTACTGTTATTCCTGAGCCCTTAGATCTCAATTCTTTGATGGTGTTTTAATGGTGCTTAGATTTTCTATATTGTCTTCCTAATTAGAAAACAACACCATTAATGATAATTATTACTGTTGATTCCTTTGTGGTTAGAAAGAAAGTTCATGTGAAATTGATTTTGAATATCTTTTCAACCAGGAAATTATATCTTAAGCTTTTGTTGCTTTTAATTTGACCTTTCTTCAGAGTTTTTAATTCATTTGTAAGGGCTTTTTTACTAAGCTTTATTAAAGATGATTTACTTAGCCAGTTATCATATATATGGAGACAGGACTGGGAAGATAAGAGACAGACAAAGTATATAAGAAAAGAGAATGACATCAATTAACATAGCAAATAAAACTCGTTCTTATATTTTGATAATTATATCCTTTCTTAAATAAGGTGAATGATATTCTAGATCAGACAAAGCTTTCTTGTACTACTATGTGTATTTTACCACAACTATAAGTTTTAATTGTATAAAAGATTTTATATGATTTTAATTGTATAACAGGACATGATTTTAATTGTATAACAGGACAAAAGATTTTGCAGTCACATTCTTGGGATGGAGTCCTAGTTCTTTTGAAATGGATGCATTCAAGACAGTAATTTAAGAAAAAAAAATAAGATAGTAATTTAAGATAGAGAAACCATGAACCTTAGTTTTCTTTTTAGTTTAACTGGCATAAGCATATGTATTTTATTAGTTATTACAATTAAATGAGATAGTAAGTTTGTATAATAAGAATGTATTTCATGAGTTCTTATGTCTCAGGCAATATGTCAAAATGCTTTATGCACATTATTTAGAACATCTAATGTGCAATCTATCATTACTAGATCCATTCTCCCCCTCTCTTTTGAGTTTTCATTTAGCTTTTAATTTTATGCAATATTTTTATCTACTAAGGTAGATTTTTTTTCTCACTATGATAGATTCCTTATGTTTTCATATCACAAATCTTTGGGATTAAGATAGAAAGTATCCCTTCATTATCCAAAAAAATTCAATTAATTTTTTAAAAGTGGGGACACAAATTTATAGAGTATTTAGAGATAATGAAATCTAAACACTAGGTAAATAGAAATAAGAAGAAGAGTCAACTCTTTATGCATTAAAAAAAGCATTCTTGAACTAAAAGTAATCTGAGAGAGTAACAAGGAATATTTGAGTCAGTCCAGAACATGTAGAGGGGATTATGACAGGATACTTTATCATAGCCAAAATACTTTTAAGAAATATATGTATTTATGTTTAGGAATCTTTACACATTAAAAAATTGTCCCTTAATCATAAAATTATTAGTTTTTAATGATTTCACTTATTTATTTGACTGAGAGAGAGACAGAAAGACAGCGAGAGAGGGAACATAAGCAGGGGAAGTGGGAGAGGGAGAAGCAGGCTTTCTGCAGAGCAGGGAACTCAATGCACGGCTTGATCCCAGGACCCTTGGATCATGACCTGAGCCGAAGGCAGATGCTTATCAACTGAGCCACCCAGGCACCCCAATAAAATCATTTTTGTGTATACTATTCAATGTGCTCTAAAACATACTTATTTTCCTTGTGCTTTGTTCTGTACTTCTGAATGTCATCAATCTCCTCTTACAAACATTGATATTGCTAATGTATTTAGGTTCATCAATATCAAACCAGTTTTCAAGCTATATTGACTCTGATTAAAAGGAATAACCTTAGTCTTCTTTGTATTCCTTCCAAACTATCAAAACAAGGAATTCATAAATCTTGATTGCATAGTGACTATATGAAGGGGCAATAAAAACTTCCAGATGCCCTGAACATTATTCAGAATATTTGCCTCCCTCTGTACTTTAACTGAATTCTAATTAACCCCTAAGGACACTGATCCCCCTGCATCCCTTTCTAAAAGTGACTAATTCTTGGATACCATTATAGCTCAGTGTCAGAGGTAAGTTATGTACCCTCATTCCAGATTCACAATATTGTTCCTCTTTCTCCTAAAAATCTATATAGTTTTGAAGATCCTGCCTATTACATCCCTTCTTATCATCATTTATGCCATTAACCATCTCTTAGTCCCACTGACTTCTAAACACACACACACACACACACACACACACACACACACTCATTACTATTTTGTAAGCCAATTCATTCTTCCTCTGTATTCCTATCGATGATCATTCTTGGTGTTTGGAACACCTAGGATTTCATTTATTTTACGTCTCCACTTAAAACGACTATTTCTCTACCTTTCCTTAGCTACCATCATCAGGGCTGCACACTAAAATCAGAAAATAGACCACTTTAAGATCATAAACGAAGCCCCCCCATATACTCTTTTCCCAGCCACCTATCCTTCTGTCTCATTTACTATCGTGCAATATTCGGTTTTGACTTATCAAGACCTTCAGTCCTCGGAATGACCCATTTCTCCCTATCATTAGTCCTTTCTGACTAGGCTTCTTTTCTTTTCATATCCCACTTCCCTAGTTCATCAATATAGTCACTCTCTTTCAAATACTTTCAACATACTTCTTCTTCCATGTTTATTGTTGTAGACTGAGAAATGCTAACCTTGAATAAATATCTAGGTCATATCTCTCCGTGTCTTTTTCATAAAACTGAGAATTGCTGGAAACAATCACACAAACAAGGAGGCTGATCTCACTGTGGGTTCACGATTATGAAGCTCAAGTAGAACCTCAGTATTTCCCAGTAATCCTCCCAAGTATCCTCAAAAAGCCCTATTTCTCATTTGGCTCAATTAATTTTTAACCTTTTTTACTTTTCAGAAACCCCTACCCTCTTTCTACCGTCTTAATTCTCTCAGTATATTACAAGTTCTCTTTAAGAGAGTTCAAGAGAAGAGAGTACCTAACTTTTTCTTGTTCTGCAGATAAAGTTTCCCTACTTAGAAAAGTTCCAAGTCACCCTCATGTGCTCTGGGTATTTGCCTTCTAATCTTCTCACTAATCTTTCCATATATAAATAAAAATTACTTTTCCTGAATCATGTGAGAGTAACTTAACATCATATTCCTGAGCCTGAAATACTTAAGTGTATATTAAAACAACAACAACATTCTCTTATATAATCATGGTACAATTCTCAAATTCAGGGTTTTTAACAGTGCTGAGTTACAATTATTTAATGCAAGAATCAGCAAACTTTTTTTTTTGCAGAGGGCCAGATAATTATTTAAGGATTTGTCCTCCACTGTAATGTTGTAGCACATAAGCAGCCATAGGCAATACATAAACCAGTGAGTATGGTTGCGTTCTCCTACAGCTTTACTGATTAAAAAAAAAAGTGCCAGGCCCTGAATTGAAACACATTTTCTATTCCCAAATTTTCAAATAAAAATTTTAACAGAATTCATACTTATTTAGGACCTATTTCGTTGCTAGCTTGATTTTTCCTTGTATTTCCCTCAACTTTCATTTTAAATTATTTTGAAGTATTATTAGAGATGTGTAAATTAAGGACTGTTATATTTTCCTCCTTAATTAACCATTTTATCATTACGACATGTCCCTCTTTTTTTCTAGTGATATTCTTATCTTAAAATAGGTTTTAATATAGTTATACCGATCTGCTTTTAGTTATTAAGTGTATGGCACAGGTTTTTTCCTTGTTTTATTTTCAAATTACCCATGTCACTACATTTAGTGTTTCTCCTGTAAACAGTTGGCTTTCTTTTCATTCTGACAATCTTTGTCTTCCACTGGGAGTTTACTCCATTTAAATTTAATAGCAGTATTGACAACTGGATTTAAACTTATCTCCTTATCATGTGATTTCAATTTATCCCACCTGTAGATTGATCCAGTCAATTTTTGCATGAATTTTATTATTCAAGCCAAACAATACTTTTTATAATTTTGAATATCAACATTTTTCACTCTAGAATGCTTGTTTTATGCCAATTCTCTGTTGAAATTTTTGCATGCATCTTCCCCATTCTTTTTTCATTGATATAAAGCTCATGTATATGCGAATGGCTGTTTGCTACACTGCTGAGAGCACGTGTATGTTTTATCTTACTGTCTGCTTTTCTCTTGATTTTTTGTTATCCCTGCCTCTCTGTTTGTCCAGTAATATTTAATTCTATGTTGTGCATTGTATAAAAGATATGTGAACAGTACCTTCAACTGGTATCTTCGACCAGGAAAGATTTTCCCTTTTTTATTAGGCAGATAGGTGAGAGACTTAATACACCAATCCTTTAGGAGGTTGATTGGGGTCAAGGCAGGGCTTCAGGCTTATTAAATCTCTATTTTTCCTGATTTATGTTCGTTTCTTAGTAATAATCTTTTTTTTTTTTTTTATTTTCAGAGAGACTGATTAATCTCTTGTTCTTCCATATAAAATAGGACATTGCATTCTCCCCTCTGGAGGCTTCTGAGCTTGGCTTTAGTCTTGTATCTTCTAAAATGGAAAATCTGCCAAATGTTTTGAGGAAGGAACAATCTATGTGCTTGATATTGGCTTCCTCCTTCTATAAGAACTTTGTATTCTCAATTCTGAGAAATTATTAGAGAGTTGCACTCTCCCTAATATCTGAGCCCTTACAACCCAATTTTCTAGCTCCAGAAACCTGCAGATGGCCTGTAAGGAGATCTAGTCTTGTATCTGGAATGTATTTCCATCTGATAGCATCAGATCTGTGAGAATAAAAAACTTTCAATGGCTTCTTGTTTTCCAGGTAAAGTCCATCCATGTGGGTAAGCCAAATCCTCAGTTTATACTCAGACGTTTTCAAAACCTCCAAGGAAGAAAAAGGCCTGGGACCATCAGTCTACCTTATAAAGCACCCTTTGCTATATAGTGTTAGTCACTTGGTCCTTGGTGCTTATAAAGCTTCCCCATGTTTTTACAGTTTGGAGCATTTTAAAAAATTGTCCACCTTGTTCTATTTGTAGCAGTAAGAATTTTAGCCGGCTGAGATTTCCTATGTCCTCTTTAAAAGCAGATGTTAAACCTCACCACTTTTTATTATTCAAATACTAAGGCAAAGGGATGTTATAAATACATGCTAGAATCGGCCAGACAGTTGACATACAAACTTTGTAGGAGGTAGTGAGATCTGAGTTGATAATAGTAAAGCATGTTCACTGTATTTTGAATAATCATATTCAGTCCTCATACTGTAAAGTTAATGTCAAATTTAAGGGCTGTTTCTCAAGATATTCTAGAGGGCACCTGTTCAAATATATAAATATATATTATAAGTATATAATATATATGAGCATAAGACATATCAAATTCTGTTCATACCACAGACTATATAATATATTGCAAGAGTAAAAGAGTTACATTTATGAAACAAAATAAAAAATACACTTATATTTAAAGAGATGCATCCCAATGACAAAATATATGAATAGCAAATGGGTAAGACCTGGCTTACCAGTTCATGTGAAAAGATCTAACCATGTAAATTCTTGTGTCCTATTTACCAACAATAGGACACAAGGATGTTAACAGCCTTGAAACTAAACTAAAAAATTATTTTAAAAAACTAAAAAAGAAATTAAAAAAATTATAGCCAGCTATATCAGCAAAAACATATTGTTCAGAGTAAGAGACAGTGTTCTACATGTAGTAGTACTGAAAAATCTGAATTATTGAGTTTAGCTGGGGATTCAGTTAGGTTTCTCGCACAGAATGAAGTTAGCCCAGAGGAAAGCAAGCCCAGATAAGTTAAAAACAAACAACTTGACAAAAGGAGAATAAGTTAATGAACTGAGTAAATGTAGCCTAAAATCATCACTAGCAGAATGTTGATGTGATATGAAATATAAATTAGGTCTATTTTGTTCAACTCTTGAGAGAAAAACTCAGTCAAGTAAGTTATATAAAACAGCTACAAATATGGTAAAATTACCCATTTAGAGCTATGGAAGGGGCTGCCTTACAGTAAAGGCAGTTCCATGACAACAGAAACTTCTTAGTGCCCCATCACCTCTCAGAAAGCTTGGACAGATGATTAAAAGTTATTTAGGTCATATTTCATATATCTACAATATTTATCGAAAACACATGGGCCCACATACAGTGCTTGATATTGGCATTTTTAGAAGAAAAAAATGATTCTTGCCATTGGGGGAAAAAGCAAAACTAGAGAAATTAATATTTAAGAAAAAAAAGTATAAGAAGCCTTACCATCCCACAGCACAGGAAAGTGGTTTCTATGTCTCTACATTTAACGATTCTAGATCGGTGATTTGTTCATGTAGGAGAAACAAACAGTGCACAGGTTCTCTATCAATACAGATCTATGGGTAAAGATTGGAGAGAGGTTCATGTTGCAACCTTCAGTGGTTTATATAAGGCACAAATAAGAACTCCTACAACTGTTGACAATTTTTTATTAAAAAAAAAAAAAAAAGGAAACTGTCTTCTCACAACTGCAGAAGGTCCCTGGACTTATGACTTTTTGGCTTTACAATGGTGGGAAAGAGATAACTATTCGGGAGAAATCACACTTCAAAGTTTGAATTTATAACTTTTCCTGCACTAATAAAATGTGATATGATCCTCTCTCATGATGCTGGGCAGTGGCAGTGAGCCACATGTCTAGTCAGCTATACTGTCATAAGAACAAACAACCTAAACACTTACCAATCATTATGTACCCATTCAACCATTCTGGTTTTCACTTTTAGTAAAGTACTGAAAATACTACATGAGGTATTTGATGCTTTATTATAAAATAGCCTTTGTTAGATCATTTTACCCAATTGTAGGCTAATTAAGTACACTGAGGATGTTTGAAGTAGGCTAGGTTAAGGTAAGAAGTTCAACAGGTTAGGTGTGTTCAATGCATTTTTGACTCAGGATATTTTCAGTGTACAATGGGTTTATCAGGATATAACTCCATTATAAATTAAAGAACACCTGCAGATTAAAATACTCACTGCAGAAAACAAGTATGGTTTTGCTGTTATTTTGGCCAAAATAATTTATTACTATTGTATTTAAAAGGAATATTATCAAGCTCAACTTTTAGAATAGAAATGATTTATTTATTAGCATTTGAATTTTGGCTTCATGCTAATGAAGTAAATGCATTTTGCTTTTTCTCTAAAGAGTTTACAAATTGGTTTTCTGTGTTAAATCTTACATGTAAGTCTTCGGCTTCCTATAATGAATCCTTCACTTCCTTGCATGGTATTCTCTCTGAAGGATACCGAAGTGCCCTACCAATTCCAAGACGTTGCCTTACCCCTAGCATATTGTTCTAATCCTATTTCTTCCTGCTACCATTTTGCTTGCCTGGGAAGAACCTAATTCAAGAACTGCCTCTTTCATAAAGCCTGATCCAACCAGGTTAGTTATAAAGGAATTCATCATTCTCTTACCTCCATTTACACTTCTATTTAGCAAACCTGTGAAGACTATATTTAAAATGGGATGGAAAACTCAAGTGTGGCAAAAGGGTTTCCTTCTCACAAATCAAACTCCAAATGATTGACAGACCTTATCTAAAGAATTTGAGAAGAATTATGAAACTTGGCTGAATTGATATGTTAGTAATACTGTATATCTAACATCACAGAAGGCATTACAGAATATTTTTACTTGACACATCATGATCTGTTATTCATACTATTAAAAATTATGTGATCACTTCAATTTTAATGAAAACACATTATATTATATATACATTATTTTTGAATTTTTTATTTAAATTCCAGTTTGTTAAAATATAGTGCAATAATAGTTGTAGGTGTACAATATAGAGATTGAACACTTCCATATAATACCCAGTGCTGTTCATAACAAGTGTACTCCTTAATCGCCATCACCTATTTAATCCAACCCCCCACTGCCCTCTCTTCTGGAAACTATAAATTTGTTCTCTATAGTCAAGAGAGTGTTTCTTGGTTTGCTTCTCTCTCTCTCTCCCTTTTTTTCCCCTTTAATCTGTAGTTTTGTTTCTTATATTCCACATATGAGTGAAATCCTATGGTACTTGTCTTTGAGTGACTTATTCTGTTTAGAGTAACACTCTCTTGTAAGTGTCAAGATTTCATCTTTTTATGGCTATGTGCACATATCACTTCTTTTTACACACACACACATACACACACACACATATGTGTATATCACTTCTTTTTTAATCCATTCATCCATTCATGGGAACTTGGGCAGTTTCCATGATTTTTTCAAGAATCCTTTGGCTGTTCAGGGTTTTTCGTGGTTCCATACAAATTTTAGGATTTGTTGTTCCAGCTTTGTAAAAAATGCTGATGGTATTTTGATAAGGTTGGTTGCATTAAATGTGTTGATTACTTTGGGAAGCAGAGACATTGTAATATTTATCGTTCTAATCCCTGAGCATGGAATGTTTTTCCATTTCTTCATGTCATCTTCAATTTCTTTCATCAGCGTTTTATAGTTTTCAGAGAACAGGTCTTTCACCTCTTTAGTTTTGTCTTTTTTTTTTTTTTTTTAGGTATCTTATTGGTTTTGGTGTAATAGTAAATGGGATAAATTTCTTAATTTGTCTTTCTGCTGCTTTCTTCTTCTTCTTCTTCTTTTTGCAAAAGATTTCTTTATGTTGCTTTTGTATCTTGTGACTTTATTGAATTTATCAGTTCCAGCAGTTTTTTTGGTGAAGTCTTTCAGGTTTTTCTTTCTTCTTCTTCTTCCTTTTTTTTTTTTTTTTTTTTAAGATTTTATTTACTTATTTGAGAGTGAGAAGAAGAGAAAGTGAGTGCAAGCAGAGGCAGAGGGAGAAGCAGACTCCCCTCTAAGCATGGATCCCAGCATGGGTCTTAATCCCAGGACCCTGGAATGGTGACCTGAGCCAAACGCAGACTGACTGAGCCACCCAGGCGCCCCTTTCAGGTTTTATATACATAGTATCATGTCATCTGCAAATAATAAAAGTTTGACTTCTTCCTTGCTGATTTGGATGCCTTTTATTTCTTTTTGTTGTCTGACTGCTGAAGCTAGTATTTCCAGTGTTAAGTAACAGCAGTGAGAGTAGAGACCCCTGTCTTGTTCCTGACCATAGACGAAAAGCTCTTTGTTTTTCCACATTGAGGATGATATAAGCTGTAGGTGTTTCATAAATAAGCTTCATTATGTTGAGGAATGTTCTCTCTCAACCTACTTTGTAAAGGTTTTTATCACAAAAGGATGTTGAACTTTGTCAGATGCTTTTTGCATCTATTGAAATTATCATATGCTTCTTACCCTTTCTATTATTAACGTGTTGTATCACACTGATTGATTTGCAAATATCGAACCACCCTTGCAGCCCAGGAATAAATCCCATGTGATCATGGTGAATAATTCCTTTAATATTTTGTTGGATTCAGTTCGCTAGTATTTTATTGAGAATTATTGCATCCATGTTCATCAGGGATGCTGGCCTGCAGTTCTTTATTTTAGTGGTGTCTTTGTCTGGTTCTGGAATCGGGGTAATGCTAGCATCACAGAATGACTTTGGAAGTTTTTCTTCCTTTTCTATTTTTTGGAACAGTTTGAGAAGAATGTATTGGCTCTTCTTTTTTTAAAAAAAGCTTTTATTTATTTATTTGAGAGAGGGAGAGATAGAGAGAGAGAGAGAGAGAGCGCGAGCACGCACAAGCAGGGGGAGGGGCAGAAGAAGGAGGAGAAATTCCCACTGAGCAGGGAGCCCAGTGTGGAGCTCAGTCCCAGGACCCTTGGATCATGACCTGAGCCAAAGGCAGCCACTTAACTGACTGAGCCACTGAAGTTCCCGGTTTAACTCTCCTTTAAATGTTTGGTAGAATTCACCTGTGAAGCCATCTGGTCCTGGACTTCTGTTTGTTGGGAGTTTTTTGATTATTGATTCAATTCCTTTGCTGGTTATTGGTCTGTTTAAGTTTTCTAATTTTCCTGTTTCAGTTGTGGTAGTTTATATGTTTCCAGGAATTTAACCATTTCTTCCAGATTGCCCGATTTGTTGGTATATAGTTTTTTATAATACTTTCTTTTAATTGCTTATACTTCTGGGGTGTTGGTTGTTATTTCTCCTCTCGCATTTGTGATTTTATTTATTTGGGTCCTGTGTCTTTTTTTTTTTTTTTTTTTTAATTCTGGCTAGAGGTTTGTCAGTTATTAATTTTTTCAAAGAACTAGCCCCTGGGTTCATTGATCTTTTCTTCCCCCCCTCCCTCTCCTTCAGCTTGCTTTAGGCTTCATTTGCTGGTCTTTTTCTAGCCCCTTTAGTTGTAAGGTTAGGTTGATTTTGAGATTTTTCTTGCTTCTTGAGGAAACCCTGTATTGCTATATACTTTCCTCTTAGGATGGCTTCTGCTGCATCCCAAAGATGTTAGACTGTTCTGTTTTCATTTTTATATTTCATTCTTGAAAAGAATGTGTATTCTGCTGTTTTTGGATGGAATGTTCTGAATGTATGTTAAGTCCATCTGGTCTAGTGTGAGATTTAGAGGGAAGATGGCAGCAGAGTTGGAGTAACCTAGACTCATCTCCTCCCATGAAAACAACTATATAAATATTAAATCGCCCTAAATACCCCAGAAGTCAACCTGGAAAAGGATGGAATGAACTACACAACTATAGGGAGAAAAGAAGCCATATTTGAAAAGGGTAGGAAGTGTGGAGACATGGTTTAGGGCAGAAACAGATCTTAAGTGCTGTGGAAGGGAGATGCTGTGGTACAGAAACGGGTGAGATAACACAGGGGAACACACAAAGAGAACATCTCCCTGAAGCCATTGGCTTGAAAATCGAGAGGAGTTGAATTTCATGAGTTCTTGGAAGCAGTGGGGTTTAAAATCTGGAGTTTTAAAGAGAATGGGCTTTGCTGGGGTAGAGCCTAGACACTGCCCTGCTCCTGAAGAGAAGGCAGGCAAACAATCTGGGGAAAGATGGTGTAGACAGTGATTTGAAGAATGCCTAGGCACATAGAGAGAAGATTATTCCACTCTTCTTGGAGAGCTTCCCTGAGAGACAGCATTCATAGAGATGCCTCTCTGGGAACAACAATGCTAGTTGGTGCCACTTCTTCCTCAAACACAGAGCAAGAAGCATCAGAGCACAGACACTGGCTGCCTAACTTGCTTATACCAAGCTCGATCCCCTGTGCTCTGGCAGGACTGCCCTTTTAGTCAAGTTTGCCTTGGTCCCAGCAGGGCAGTCTCCTCCCAGCAGAACTCCACTCTCCAACCCCCCAAATCACACCACGTCTCCTGGCCAGAAAGTTCTGCAGGGCCTCAGTTCTCCTCAAGTAATATTGGGTCTCATTTTACAAGCAGATCAGAGCATACCTATTTAAAACTCTACATTCAGGCCAAGGACCAAACTGCCCACAGCAAGCCAGGAATGCCACTGCAGACAACTGGCTTAAAGGATAGAGCAGCCAAAATGCAACAGCAGAGCACACACACTGCACATACCAGAGACATTCCCTGAAGTGTCAGGTTGTGGACACTACAGTTCTTCAGAGGGCTATTACTTTCAAGAACAGGAAACATAACTGGCTTTTCCAATGCACAAAAGAAGACAGAGACTTAGACAAAATGCCAAGATGGAGGAATTTATCCCAAATGAAAGAATAAGATAAGCCACAGTCAGGGATCTAAGTGAAACAGATATAAGTAACATGTCTGATGGAGAATTGAAAGTAACATTCATAAGGATACTCATCAGGCTTGAGAAAAGAACAGAAGATATCAGGGAGACCCTTACCACAGAGATAAATAAGTTAAAAAATAATCAATCAGAGATAAGAATGCAATAAATGAGATTGGGAACAGGCTTGATGTGAGCAGGCTGGAATAAGTAGAGGAATGAATCAGTGACATTGTAGACAAATAAAGGAAAATAGTGAAGCTGAACAAAAGAGAGAAAGAATTAGGGAACAAGAGAATACACTTAGGGAACCAGTGACTCCCTCAAACATAATAACATTCGTACTATGGGCTTCCCAAAAGAGGAGAGAGAAAAGGGGACTGAAAATTTATTAAAATAATAATAATAATAACAGCAGAAAAATCCCTAATCAGAGAAGGAAACAGACATCCAGATCCAAAAGGCAGAGAGAACTTCCCATCAAAATCAATAAAAGCAGGCTAATACCAAGACATATTTTAATTAACTTTGCAAAATATACTGATGAAGAAATGATAAAGAAAAAAAATCTTAAAATCAGCAAGCCTAAATAAATCTTTAACTTATAAAATAAGACCTATAAGGCTAGCTAGAGGTTTCTCAACAGAAACATGGCAAGCCAGAAGAGAGTGGCATGATATACTCAAAGTACTGAATGGGAAAAATCTGCAACCAAGAATACTCTACCCAACAAGGCTATCATTCAGAATAGGAGAGGTAAGGAGTTTCCCAGACAGACAAAAACTAAAGAAGTTCATGACTAGTAAACCAATCCTGCAAGAAATATTAAAGAGAAGAAAAAAAAGGAAATATTAAAGGGAACTCTTTGAGTGGAAAGGAAAAAATCAGAAGGGACAAAGACAAAAAAAGATGAGAGAATATCTCCAGAAACAATGACAAAAGGAGTACAAAATGGCAGTAAATATATATCTATTCATAACTACTTTGAATGTAAGTGAACTAAACATTCAAAAGACTCCAATCAAACACAAAGGGTATCAGAATGGATTAAAAAAATAAAGCGAGACCCAGCTAGATCTGCCTAAAGAAGACTCATTTTAAACATTCGGGTGCACATGCCCCTTTGGATCACTACGTTTGTATCTTTAGGGTAAATACCCAGTAGTGCTATTGCTGGGTCATAGGGCAGTTCTATTCTCAACATTTTGAGGAACCTCCATGCTGTTTTCCAGAGTGGCTGCACCAGCTTGCATTCCCACCAACAGTGTAGGAGGGTTCCCCTTTCTCCGCATCCTCGCCAGCATCTGTCATTTCCTGACTTGTTTATTTGTTTATAGCAGCAATGTCCACAATAGCCAAACTATGGAAAGAACCTAGATGTCCATCAACAGATGAATGGATCAAGAAGATGTGGTATATATACACAATGGAATACTATGCAGCCATCAAAAGAAATGAAATCTTGCCATTTGCGACAACATGGATGGAACTAGAGTGTATCATGCTTAGCGAAATAAATCAAGCAGAGAAAGACAACTATCATATGATCTCCCTGATATGAGGAAGTGGTGATGCAACATGGGGGCTTAAGTGGGTAGGAGAAGAATAAATGAAACAAGATGGGATTGGGAGGGAGACAAACCATAAGTGATTTTTAATCTCACAAAACAAACTGAGGGTTGCTGGGGGGAGGGGGTTTGGGAGAAGGGGGTGGGATTATGGACATTGGGGAGGGTATGTGCTTTGGTGAGTGCTGTGAAGTGTGTAAACCTGGTGATTCACAGACCTGTACCCCTGGGGATAAAAATATATGTTTATAAAAAATAAAAAATTAAAAAAAAAAAAAGAAGACTCATTTTAGACTGAAAGACACCTGCAAACTGAAAGTGGGGTGGGGGTCGGGGGGATGGTAGTGGAAAAACCTTTATCATGCAGATCAATGTTAAAAGAAAGATGGAGTAGCAGTACTTCTTATGAGACAAACGACTTTATTCTTTTTTTAAAAGATTTTATTTATTAATTTGACAGACAGAGATCACAAGTAGGCAGAGAAACAGGCAGAGAGAGAGGAGGAAGCAGGCTCCCTGCCGAGCAGAGAGTCTGATGCGGAGCTCCATTCTAGGACCCTGGGATCATGACCTGAGCCAAAGACAGAGGCTTTAACACACTGAGCCACCCAGGCGCCCCGAGACAAAGGACTTTAAAACAAAGATTGTAACAAGGGATGAAGAAGGGCATGATATCATAATAAAGGGTATAAGGCAACAAGAAGATGTAACCAATTATAAATATTTATGCAACCTACACAGGAGCACCCAAATCTATAAAACAATAAGAAACATAAAGGAACTCATTGATGATGATTCAGTAATAGTAAGGGACTTAAACATCCCACTTACATCAATGGACAATTCATCTAAACAAAATATAAGCAAGGAACCAATAGCTTTGTATATTTACCTTATTGTATGTTATTTTCAAAATTTGCTTTTAGAATATTATAATTATTCATTCATTGTATTCTTAAGATATATTTCCAGAAATAAATCTGTTACATATCAGTTTTTGACAATTTTTAAGGATTTTATTTATTTATTTGATAGAGCGCACAAGCAGGAGGGAGAGGGAGAAGCAGACTCCCTTGCTGAGCAGGTAGCCTGATGCAGGGTTCCATCCTAGGACTCTGGGATCATGACCTGAGCCGAAGGCAGATGCTTAATCAACTGAGCCACCCAGGTGCCTCTAAGTCTTTGACAATTTTTAAAATCTATTAAAACATACATACATTTACCCTAGAAAGACTGAAGCCATTTATATCCCTATTAGCATTCTGTACCTGAATCATAATGACAAAACTCTCAGAAATTTTATTCGAAAAGTTAACAAATTAATGTCATGAGAGTTAACATGCATTTCTTGATTACTAGTGAGTTTAGTTTATTCCTTGTGTGTGCTGGCCCTGTTTTTTTGTGCATTAATTGTGATCTCCTTGTCAATTTTTTTTATTGCATTAATAGAATATTTACACTTTCTCATAAGTGTAAAAGTATTGTTACATAAGAAGTATATAAACTTTTTTTAGTATATGAACTTCTTTAGACAAAAATCATGTAGGCTTTTTCAAAAGTATATAAGAATTTTTAATTGTTGGAAATTATTTTCCGTGTTTGCTAATTGTCTTTATTTCTTGAATATCATTTAATTTTTTTCAATGTGTATATATCCATATTATGTTAAAAAATATTTAAACTGATAGATAAGGCAAAAATGTAGGCACCAGATCCTTTCAATGTCATATTAGAATATTAAGTGATAGGCCTAACCCAGCATTACTTAATTATCTAGAGGAATGTACTCAGTTTGACTTTACTATTTACTAGTAATTAAGGGCTTAGGCTCTGTGGAGAGACACATTAAATTATAGATCTCTGCCCAGTAGAGTAAAATAGACCAGAAGGTTACAGTTTTATTGCTATGTAAGATATTAATGAGTTTAATCTCTAATGCAGCAAATTTATTTCAATATATCTTTCTTTGCACACTATAAAAATCCTTGTTTTACAAAATACTCTTTGAACTAGCAACGGCATTTAAATGGTCATAGTACTAATGAGATAATATATCTTTGATATGTTTATTTTTATATATTCATGATAGTCATGTTTTTCAGTTTTTGATATTTTGAAAATTTTTTGCAGGTTCTACCAATATTCCCAATTAGACACAGTTGTCAGAGCCCATTAAGCTACATAGACTGAGAGGTATACCTGTCAGGCTATTTAAATTCAAACAGGTCTTCTCTTGATTTCTGAATTGATTCCCAAGTAGCCCTACAGCTTTATTTTTGCAGACCTCTCATTTATAGTGATTAGAATATGGTTTTATCGCCTGACAATTTGGTGGTATTTTTTAAAGAGATAATGGGATTTATTCTCTTTGGAGAGCAATGATGAAAAGTATGGTTTGATGTTTTTTGTTTGTTTCCTCCTATTTGTGAGAAAAAAAATTCATATGCCCCTTAGAAAGCAGAGCAACTTGTTGAGATAAGTATTATGGATTTCTGTATATCTATTTATTTTTGACTGATAAATGAGGTTGTCAAAATGAAGCTGCAGGATCTCTCCATGATACCTGTGTGAAAATCCTTTTACTTTCATTATGTGAGTGTGAAATGCTTTCTTACTTCTGCAGTGTAATATTAAATTCTATTATAATCTCAAATTAAAGTAGCTCTGAATTAGTTGCTTTTTTATTGTGGTAAAATACATATAAAATTTATCATTTTAAACACTTTAAATGAACATTTAAGTCCATTTAGCTTATCAACGATGCTGTGAAAACAGCACCCCTATATAGTTCTGTAACTTTTTCATTAATCCTTCCCACCCAACCCTCCAAAATGATCCTGTATCCTTTAATTAGTCACTCCCCATTTCTTCCTTCCCTAGCCCCTGGTTACCTCTAACCTGCTTTCAGGGTCTATGGATTTGCCTATTTGGAATACACCACACAAATGGAGTCATACAATATATGACATTTTGTAGTTTAGCTTCCTTCATTTAGCACATTTTCAAGGTTTATCCATGTTGCAGCATGCAAAGCTATTTCATTCCTTTTTTTAAATGAGTAACCTTAAATCGTATGGGTTTACCATTTTTTTTTTAAGATTTTATTTATTTAACAGAGAGAGATGACAAGTCGGCACAGAGAGAGAGAGAGTAGAGAGAGAGGAGGAAGCAGTCTCCCCGCCGAGCAGAGAGCCCGAAGCGGGACTTGATCCCAGAACTCTAAGATCATGACCTGAGCCGAAGGCAGAGGCTTAACCCACTGAGCCACCCAGGCACCTGGGTTTACCATATTTTACCCATTCATCCTGTAATGGACATCGGGTTGTTTCCAACTTTGGTAATTGTCAGTAGTGCTAATATTAATCATTCATGTACAAGTTTTTGCTTGAATACCTGTTTTCAATACTTTAGGTATATACCTAGGAATGGAATTATTGGACCATAATCTAATTCTTTTTAACTTGAGGAACTGCTGCACTGTTTTCCACAGTGATTGTACCATGTTACATTCCTATCAGCAATCTGCTGATTTTTCCACATTTACACCAACATTTGTCTCTTTGATTATAACCATTCTAGGGCATGTGGAATGGTATCTGACTGTGTAGGTATGTGTGAGAGTTTATTTGTATTTACCTGATGGCTAATGATGTTGAGCATCTTTTCACGTGCTTGCCATTAATTTTTAAATCTTCTTTGATATATAGAAAAATGTACATTCAAATTATTTGCTCATTTGGTGGGGTACTGGGGTGGTGCAATTAGGTGTCTGACTCTTGGTTTTGGCTCAGGTCATGATCTCAGGTTGTGAGATGAAATCCCATGTCGGGCTCCATGCTCAGCATAGAGTCTGTTTAAGTTTATCTCTCCCTCTCCCTCTGTGCCTTCCCTTGCACTCTCTAAAAATAAATAAATAAATCTTTCAAATTCTTTGCTCATTTTTTAATTTGGTTGTTAAATTTTTGTTGTTAAATTGTAGAGATTCTTTATATATTCTGGACACTAAAGACTAAAGCCCTATCAGATACATGACTTGAAAACATTTTGTCCATGATGTATACTTGGTTTTTGTTTTGTTTTATTTTGTTCTTACTTTCTTGGTAGTGTCCTTCGATGCACAAACTTTTTAGTATATGTGCTGCCAAAGCAAGCATGATGCACAAACTTTTGAAATTTTGAAGTCTGATTTATCTATTTTTTAAATTTTGTTTTAGTTATGGTTTTGATGTCATATCTAAGAAACCATTACCAAATCCAAGAACATTAAGATTTATCTCTATATTTTCTTCTAATAATTTTATATATTTAGCCTTTATGTCTAGGTTTCTGACTCTTTATGAATTATTTTTGTATATGGTATAGGTAAGGGTCCAACTTCATTTGTTTGCATGTGGATATCTAGTTATCCCAGAACTTTTTGTCAAAAGGCTATTCTTTTTCCATTAAATGGTCTTGGCACTTAAGTCAGAAATTAATACATCTCAGATTCATGGGTTTATGGACTTTCAATTCTGTTCCATTGCTCTATATGTCAATTTTTACCTCAGTATCACACTCTTGGTTATATAGCTTCATAGTAAGTTTTGAAATCATAAATTTGAATCATGAACCTTTTTTTTTCCTTTTTCAAGATAGTTTTCAATCTTCTAAGCATAAGTTGGTTTACTAATAAATTAGATTAAAATATATCTTGGCCACGTAGGTGGTTTAGTTGGTTGAGTGTCAGACTCTTCTTTTTTTTTTTTTTAAAGGTGTTATTTATTTATCTAAGAGAGAGAGAGACAGAATAGGAAGGAGAGGGAGAAAGAATCTGAAGAAGATTCCACAATGAGCTCAGAGTCAGACATGGAGCTTGCTACCATGACCGTGAGATCATGAACTGAGCAGTAACCAAAAGTTGGATGCTTAACCAACTGAACCACCCAGGTGCTCCAAGTGCCCCAAGTGTCAGAGTCTTGGTCTCAGCTCAGGTCATGATCTCAGGGTTGTGGAAATGAGCCCCGTGCAAGGCTCTGCGTTCAGTGAAGACTATGCTTGAGATTCTCTCTCCCTTTCCCTTACCCCTCCCCCGCTTGGTGCACACAGGCACGCTCTCTCTACTTCTCTCAAAAATAAATAAATAATCTTTAAAAATAATCTCTTAAATTGTAGGATATGAAAAAAATAAACAAAACCCAGTTTTCATCCTGCTTTCAGGACAGCAGTTTTCTATATTCAACATGCCACTAATACATATTTTAACTTTGCCATATGTCCCTTTTTGTGGAGTTACATAATGACTCTTTCTGTGAAAGATTTTTCAATTCTCTCTATATATAAGAGTCAAGAAAACTCCTCTACACGAGAATTATTTATTACAGATACATTCATAAGAAAGAAAATGAGTCAGTTCTATCTTTCTTGGGCTTTTCCCACATACCAAGAATAGAAACTTTACTGTGTAATCTAGGTCCCTATTTTCTGTGTACAAGCCCCAACTGCTTTAGTAACATGCTCAGGCAGAAAAAAAGCTTTCCCAGTACTCTGTCCATTATCTTAAGAGAGAATGTATTATTTTTCTGGGCAATTCAAGGGGAAGAAGAGGATTTTTAAGCGGCAGGGCTCAAGACTTAATGATAAATTTCTAAATTCCATGTTTTACTTTAAGGAACATCACTAACTAATACATTAATTTTATAAAATTTGTCAAATATAAAAAAATAAATGGAGAAGATTATGTATTTTTCTTGAATATTTCCACTCAGGAAATGGAAAAATGAACAATTACATATACACAAGTGCCATGGAGATTTGCAGAAACTTACATGGGACAGACATGATGACACCCACCCAAGTACAGATGAAGAAAGCAGCTAAGGAAGGTCTGCTGAAGGATATACCTCTTAAGCTAATTACTGATAGAACAAATAATGATGAATGAGGTGAAATTTAAGAAAGAATTAAAGGGAAGATGAAGTAACACATGCAAACATATTGATTCAAGAGACCATACTAAACCAGGCATCAAGAAATTCAGCATATCCTAAAGACAAGAAACAAGAGCGAGTAAGAAGACATGTTGCTGTTGATGAAAGAGAAGATGGCTTTACAGTGTACTAGCTCCTAAATTATTTTATGCTCATTTAGTTTCTATAGCAATGTGGCATGGTAATTTAGAGTATGTCACTGAAAACTACTAGACTTTTCCTTACCTGGATCAAATTCTAACTGTATCACTTACTTGGTATGTGACTTTAGACAAGTTACTTAATGTTGAGTCTCAATTTGCAAATTACATAAATAGCTTAAAAACACATGTAACATTATGTTATATACAGCATTTCTCAATAAATATTAAGCATCATTATTAGGATATTACTATTGCTATCTAGTATTAGTACACAAAACACATTTATTAGAGTGTATTAATGTATAATAGAACTTTAAAAGTCTTTTCACGATTCCTTAGGTTTTAGTATGTAAAAGAATGGTCACCTTCATATGCCTGGATAAAAGTAAACATAATGATTCATCACAGATATATTGACCTATCAAAATTTTCAGGAGTAATCTCAAAAGTACAGACAAAAAAAAATATCCTTTTAAGCTTGAATACAGTCTAAAGAAGGACCTTTTTTCATTTTAAGAAAATCAAAAGAATATGGAACAAACCATGATTTAGCTACACATATCTAATGCAAATGAAGGAAAATCCCTGTAGACAATGAATGTGATATATGTAAAATTAATGCATTCAAATTTTAACCCAGATTCTATACTTGCCTCACATAAGTGCTATTTTTTTCTTATTTTTTTGTCTTTTCATCTGTGTAGAAAAATAAAATAGGATTCTATAAAACAGAGATATTTCAGTCTTCACAAAGACAGATCTTTAAAAATAATGAAATGCCTAGTGTCAGAATTAAATATCTCGTGTCTGCTTATGGACAACCAATGATTTCACATTAACATTTCACATTACATAGAAATTTCATCAGTAATTTGCACTTTTAACCCCAAAAGAAAAGTGTCAGTTTGGGCACAAGTATACCAATTATTTCTAAGTAGTAAAGAATGGTTCAATTTTATAAATATAAAAAAATGTCTTTCAGTAAGTCTCCAATCTATATAAAATATTCAAACTAGGTAATGCAAATTGACTAAGGTCAAGGAACTAATGAAGTTCATAAACCACTGAAAGTATGTTAAAATTATAAAGAATTTATTGATCTGGGATGTAGAAATTTTTCTAAAAGAATTATAATTAATCATTTTCTTACTTTCTATGTAACTCTATCACTTGAAATGATTGGAAATAGATACTGAACACTTAATTAAGCCAGATTATTAATTAAAATGCTGCACTACCTCATTTCTGGCTCATACTGGCAGCAGAACACCACAACAAATCTTAGGTGCCTCCCATCAATTTTATAATCACCCTTGAATTTGGTTTACAAGGAGGTCCAAACCTCTCAAGACCCTAGTATATCAGCTTAAAGCTTACAGTATGACATGGAAATTTTTCTCAAGTTTAAGAACAGAAGAAATCACTTAAAATATTTCATTTTAATTTATGTTCTAAATGTTCCTTACAATATTTTACCATATTCATTCTAATAAAAAATCATTAGTATTCACACTAAGATCATTGGGGAAAATACCTTAAACACCTTCTCTGTCCCTCTTCCTATGCTGTGATTCCCACTGCTACTGGGAAGCCTGAACCACATCTACTACTGTCACACAAGGTAAGGTCTCAGTTAAGTGTGAAGCGAAGATGTTCATATATGAGACCCTACAGCAGTAGCTACTCGTGAATGTCTCTTTACTCTTCTTCTGAGGCTCTAACCCTGAGGCAAGGTTTGTAGAGGGTGGGTATTTGGCCTTTCTGGACAAATTAAAGCAAAACAAAATATAACTTGAAAACCAGGTTTGATGGAGACAGCATGTCAAGTTCTAAGTAAGAGAGTTCTCTTCAAGAAAACGAAGAGGACCAAAGAAGTCACAGGTTCTTGACCCATGATAGATAGAGAAGGGAGAACCTGGAAAGAGAGGTGTAAAAGCAAAGCCATCTAACTTGTGATTTGACAGTCTATCCCTGGGAATGCTCATAGTATGTTTATTCACAAGCAAATTTTGATATATTCTTCCAATGAAATACTACTCAGCAATCAAAGGGACTGAACTGCTGAGTGATGAAACAATGTGGATGGATAAGTCTTAATACCATTAGGTTGAGAGATGAAAGACAAAACAATACATACTATGATTCCATTTATATAAAGATAAAGAATAGGTGAAACTAATCTATGGTTTTATATAATGGTAAAACATTTATTGCTCTGGGTGATGGGAAGGCTTGACTGGAAATTGGGCATTGAGGAACTTTCTGGAGCAATAGAAACGCTTCCATCTTGACAGTGGTATGGGTCACAAGAGTGTATATATTTGAACTACATTTCAGAGTAATGCATTTCACTATACACGTATTATACCAGTATTTGTTTTTTTAAAGAGAGAGCAGAGGGAAAGCAGGGGGAGGCAATATTAAGCAGGCCCTATATCCAGCACAGAGCCCAACAGGGGGCTCCATCTCAGGACCCTGAGATCATGATCTGAACTGAAATCAAGAATTGGACTCTTAACTGACTGAGCCACCCAGGCACCCAAGATGCATTTTATTTTCGTTTTTAAAAAGTTTTACAGCCAAATAACAAAAAAAGAAGGAAGGCAGGGAGGGAACGAAGGAAGGATGATGCAAGCTTGGACTCTTGGGTTAATATAGTACAATCCATATTCCTAGGTCGCTACTTACTATATGACCTTGGCCAGATTACTAAACGAATTTTTTTTTATTTTGTTACCTAAATAAGGAGTTTTTCATGGTAATGTAAGATTGTTATGAAGATTAAATAACATGACAAATGTATGCAAAGTCTTTAGCACTGGGCTGTCTCACAGTTAATAATTGCTGGATGGCAGTTATAATGGTGATAGATAGTAAGTACGGTGTAGGAATTATCTGGGGAATATGGCTGAATTTCAACAACTGAAGGGAAAAACTTGAGAAATTATAAACATCTTCTTAAGGTAGATGTGAGTGCATACTACTAAGAGAGTTCTACCCTCTCTCATCAGGAGTCCTTGTGAGAGTGACATCTCATTTAAACCCTGCATGGCCATCCCTGACATACCACCGTGATGCCCAGGGAAGCTGGGTGGCCATGATCCAGAAGTCCAACTGCTTCCTTAAGATCATCCAGCTCTTGGGTGGTTGCCCAAAACTCTTCAGTGGGAACAGACAATGTGGGTTCCAAGAAGGTGCAGCAGAGCCACATGTCCCTCTGCAGGAGGCCTGTGGTACTGGTGGGCAAGAACACCACGAAGCACAAGGCCATCCAAGGGCACTGGAGAACATTCTAGCCCTGAAGAAATGGTCTCCTCATATTCAGGGGAGTGTGGGCTTTATCCTTCACCCAGGATGACCTGGCTGAGATCAGGGATATGCTGTTGGCCAGTAAGTATCAGCGGCCACCTGTGCTGGTGCCATGGCTCCACATGAAATCCTGGCAGTGCCTTCCCAGAACACTGGTTTGGGTCTGAGAAGATCTCTGTCTTTCAGGCTGCAGGCATCACAATAAAAACTTCCAGCGGCATCACTGAAATCCTGAGTGATGTGCAGCTGATGAAGACAGGAGGCAAAGCGGGAGCCAGCAAAGGCATACTGCTGAACGTGCTGATTACTCTTCCCCTTCTCCATCCAGCAGGTGTTTGACCATGGCAGCATCTACAACCTCAAAGCGCTTTGTATCACAGAGGAAACTGCATTCTAGCTTCCTGGACGGTGTCCCCAATGTTGTTAGTGTTATGTCTACAGCCTTGTTACCTGACTGTTGGACCAGTACCCCCCTTCTATCAGCAATTGATACATGTGCATCTGATTTTGTCACTAGAGACTGATTATGCCTTCCCACTTGCTGAGAAGGTTGAGGCCTCAGCTGGTCCATCTGCCTTTGTGGCTGCTGCCTCTGTGGCCACCACCATCACTGTCACCCTGCTGCTGGCGCTGTAGTCCCAGCCAAGTGTGAAGCAAAGGAAGAGTCAGAGCAGTCAGCGGAAGATGTGGGATTTAGTCTCTTTGACTAATCACTGAAAAGCAAGTAGCAAAGCTAACTTTAATTGTAAAACAAGTAAATAACGGTTTACTTCTCAAAAAAAAAAAAAAATTCTAAGAAGGAAGGATTCCACTAAGAGAATGTCAGTATGTATTAGTCACTGAAATATTTACTTCTTCAGTACTGTTGCAGAGCCAAATTGCCTCAAAAGAAAAAGATTAAGTTAGAAAAAAAGCCAGAGATCCTTCGTGCCTACTATAATTCTAACTACAGAGTAAAGTGAGAAGTGGGGTACTGGACCCCAAAGAAGCATGATCTGCCATAGATGCCAATAGTTTCATCACATCTTTTCTTTTTTCTTTAAGATTTTACTTATTTATTTGAGAGAGAGAATCAGTGGGGGCAGGAAGGAGAGAGGGAAAGGGTGGAAGGGACAAGTAGACTCTGCTTTGAGCTCAGAGCCTGATGTGGGGCTCAATCTCGTGATGCTGAGATCATGACCTGAGATTAAATCAAGCTGGACACTTAACTAACTGAGCCACCCAGGAGCCCCTCACCACATAAATCTTAACGGTAGCCGGAACAATGGGGACCTGAAAGACAAAATTCAGGAGTGGAGGTATGTGAGGGAGTGGCCAGTGCCTGACCAGGAAAGATAACAGCCAGCAGGTGCTCTGCCCCACTGCTGAGGAGTGAATAAGTGAATCAATTTAGGGTAGTCAAGGAAATCATCATCATCACCACTGATGAGAGGACACACAGCACCTGAAGGCAAAAGAAGAGCCCCACAAACCCACTCCCCTCAAGGTGGGGTATGTATGACATTTCTCCAGCACTTGTGACTGCCTTAAGAACAAAGGCAGGGAAAAATAAATGGTCACCTGAAAAAGATTACAGTCATGCAGGATATGAGACTCCACTATAGTTTATAACTGTCTTAATGATTGACAAGAGAAACACAATCGTAATAATAGTCAGACTTCCAGGAACCTATAGACGCAGTTTCCTGGAGCCTCAATGTCACTTTCACCTCCATAGGACAGAAAACTCTGTCATCAGTGACTCCTTACAATCACAGGGCACCTCTATCTGCCCATGGGTCTGTGCTATAGTATAAGCACCACTCTGCATTCTAAAACATCTCAAGAACTCCTTCTTGACCATGGTGCTCCACATCCCGGCATCATCATTATCATCATCCATTTATTGATCATTTACTATATGCTCAGATCTTGTGTATAGCTTCTCTAGTCTTATTGCCTTCAAACTACCTTCTTGAGATCTAGCTATAAAATCCTTCGATGTACAATTATTAAAATTGAAAGACTATGCATATGTATTTCTTTAGAGCTTCTTCCCTTCTGCATGGAGCTGACTCCAGATTTCTGACAGAAGAAAGACAGAATTGTGGAATTTCATATTACAATTTCTACCTGCATAAGAATTCAGATCTCACAAAGGTAACTTTTGAAATGTCTGATAACTCCTTTTCTTGATTTAACTATAAAATATTGCCTATTTACACTCAGATTCATCTTTGTCCTATTTTAATTTTGATATCTTATAGAATACACTACAATAAACTTCATAGGGGCCTTTAACCAAAAGAATAAAATTTAGGCTTTTTAAATAGGTTCAGTATGGAATCTAGAGAGAAAGAGATTTCTTAGTGTTTCAACTTTAGTTCCCCTAAAATGAGAATAATTTTATTTAACATAAGTTATTTTTTGACATGCCTCTATCCATTCATCATAATATCTTTAACCCCAAATGCATTTGACTGAATGTTAGAAAAGTAATGTACTTTGGTGTGAATAACTTAAAAGTTGTTGGAAAACTTTTGAAACTGGTTTTAATATTTATTTAATGATCATGTGATCCTTCACACAAAGTTTTTAAGTTATAACTTTATTTTGTTGTTCATCTTCTCCTTTAGAAAACAGATTTTTAAAAATTTTTTATTTATTTATTTGACAGTCAGAGATCACAGGTAGGCAGAGAGGCAGACAGAGAGAGAGAAAGGGAAGAGGCTCCCCGCTGAGCAGCAAGCCTGATGTGGGGCTCAATCCCAGGACGCTGGGATCATGACCTGAGCCGAAGGCAGCGGCTTAACCCACTGAGCCACCCAGGCGCCCCTAGAAAACAGATTTTTAAACTCAAAGCACCAAGTATTTTCAGATGAAAGTTATAGTTATGTAGCTGTTTGAATGTTTTCAAGATCCTCTTTCCAAAGGCTGCCTTTCATTTACAGTTCTTTGATGTTTTCTGCCAATTGTTCAGAAATACACGTCAACTTCTTCATAAGCACTAATTAAAAGAAGTCACTAATTTACAAAGGGTGATTTTTCAAACACATGTATACACACACACAAAGCATCAAGAGAGTACATACAGAAAGTGACATTATGGCTATAAAATGTCTTCTCTTTCTCTAAGATTACAATTTAAAGGCATATGCATCACTATAATTAGACCAAAATGTGAGAAAGAATCTATTACACTATCTTAACAACTATTTTTTAACTTCGTAAGTTAAATCCAGCTCTTAAAACTTAGAAAGCATTTTCTGATCTACTACTTTTAGGCTCTCTCTTTGCTTTATATAATTTCTCCAAAATGAAAAACAACTTCTCTTCTAACATGAAATTTAAAACTTCTGTGAAAACACTGAGCTGGGTATTTGGAATTTTTCCTGAATTGATTGAATATATAATTTTACAGATGCAGATTAGATTACCCTTATAATAGGTACTTAATATTCCTGTTTATCAAACCAGGTATATTTTTACCTGCCTGGTACTTTTTTTTCATTTAATGGCTCTCTATTTTTTAGTCAGTTAAATCTCAATTTGTGATTCAAGTTCAGAGAGACAATTAACATGACCCCAAACTTTCCAGTTTCAGCCATCCTCTGTTTAGTATGCTCCTTTTGTCTTACAACACCTTCATCAGAGGTCATTAGCTGCCTGAGATATTATGTGGGCATTTTTGTAGAGAGGATTTGGGAAATAAAAAGATCTTAAATATAAAATAAAACAAACCTATTTAAAATCTCTAAACATATTGTGGAACCAGTTTCTATGAAGAATAATCTACTGCAATGTATTCTCAAATTATCTGAAAAGCAAAATCATAATAAGAAACATTATATAATGGAAGCTAACACTAGCTAAAATGTATGAGACAAATACATAAATACAGAAGATAGAGTTACTTTAAAAACAAAATATAACTTTTCATTTATCCTATAAAAGTAAATATCAAGATTAGATATTCTAAATGTAAAGGACATGGATTTATTAAAAAACTAATACTACGTGCGCAGGTGCACACACACACACACACACATACACACACACACACAACATGAGACGGATGTTCATAGGTGAGAAGTCCTCTTATTTAAATACTTGTACAGAAAACCAAACACTGCTTCAATGAACAATGAGCCAGTTGATTCATAGAAGTGACAAACTAAAATTATGTACTCCAAATGTGTATTTTTGTTACAACTGAATGATTCTAAAAAAACTTCTAATGAAGCATAACACATCAACAGTGACATCCTGAAACATCTAAGTCTTCTGGATTGTCAGTGGAAATAATGGAGAACCAATTACATTAAGTAGCAAAATATCAATCAATATATTTTGCATTCTAAAAATAAAAAATAAGAATTGGTTTATGTTCATTTCATTATTGGCTCAATCTTTTTTTTGGAATTACAATAATGCCAGAGTCTTTTATTTTTTATTACTAGAATAATAAATGGAGTTACATTATAACTACATAGGTGAGAGGGAAATTATTCCCTTAGCTGACCAAACAGTTATGGAGTTTTTCTAAAATAAATAAAGACATTTGTAAGACATCAAAAACCTAATTTCTTAATTTATTCTTAGTATTTCTCTGAAATGCTATAATGAAAATGATGATGCATACAGTCTTTATAGTTTTTTTTTTAGTCTACTATATTTTTAATTTGGCTTTGTGTTTGTGAAAAAAATAATAATAAAATCATAAAGTCACCTATAAACGATATCACAATATCATCTTCCCAAATGAAAATATGAGGGTATTTTTTTTATCAGAATAAATCTAAAATGCATATACCTCATAATTATATGGCTCTATGTCCCATTGCTATGGTAAAGCAGTATCCATTTGGGGGATTTATTTAACTTCCAAAAATGTGGCCAAAATGAAACTTGTAAGTCTATTTCTGTGAAAACTGTCATTGGAATTTTGATAGGAATTACATTGAATCTGTATATTGCTTTAGGTAATATGGAATTTTAACAATGCTAATTCTTCCCATCTATGAGCATGAAATATCTTTCTACTTATTTGTGCTTTCTTCAGTTTCTTTCATCAATGTCTTTCAGGTTTCAGTGTATACGTCTTTCACCTCCTTGGTTAAATTCACTCCTACACATTTTATTCTTTTGGATTTAATTGCAAAGGGGATTTTCTTAATTTCTCTCAAATTTCATTGTTGCTATATAAAAATGCAACATATTTTGGCATATTGATTTTTTACCCTTCAACTTTACTGAATTCATTTATTAGTTCTAACAACTTTTTGGTTGGAGTCTTTAAGGTTTTCTATACAGAAAAACATGTCATTTGCAAGTAGTGATAGTTTTACTTCTTACCAATATGAATGTCTTCTATTTCTTTCCCCTGCCTAACTGCTCTGACTGGGACTTTCAATACTATGGTGATGAAAAGTGGTGAGAATGGGTATCCGTGCCTTGTTCCTATCTATGTCCATCAGTGATACTGTCCTGCAGTTGTGTGTGTGTGTGTGTGTGTGTGTGTGTGTGTGTGGTGTCCTTGTCTAGTTTTACTATCAGGGCAATGTTGGCCCATCCCCTCTTCTTCAATTTTTTGCAAGAGTTTGAGGATGACAGGTATTCAGTCTTTTTCGAATGTTGGTAGAATTCACCACTGAAGCCGGCTGATCCTGTAGTTTTGTTTGTCGGGAATTTTTTGACTACTGACTTAATCTTCTTACTAGTAATTAGTCTATTCAGATTTTTATTTTCTCATGGTTCAGTCTTGAAAGATCATATATTTCTAGAATATATGATCCACTTCTTCTAGGTTGTCCAATTTGTTGGCATATATTTGTTTAAAGTAGTCCATTATGACCTTTTGTATTTTTTTTGTTATCAGCTGTAACTTCTCTTTAATTTCTAATTTTATTATATGAGCTTTTTCTTTAATTCTTAGTGAGTTTAGTTACAAACTGGTTATTTTCATTAATCTTTTCAAAGAAGCAACTCTTAGTTTCACTGATCTATCTTTTTAGTTTGTTTCATTTATTTTCACCCTGATCTTTATAATTTCCTTCCTTCTATTAATAATTTCAATTATATCTGGAATCTTAAAAAAATGAATAAACAAAACAAAGCAAAACTCATAGATACAGAGAACGAAATTATGATTGGTAGAGGGCAGGAGGTTTGGAAGGTTGGGCAAAATGGGTGAAGGAGATCAGGAGGGACAAACTTCCAGTTCTAAAATAAATAAATCCTGGGGATATGTATTATGGGGACTCTTGTCAATAATACTGTATTGCAAATTTGGAAGTGTTAATTAAGTGAATCTTTTTTAAAAATTTTTAATTTTTTTAGTAACATATAATGTATTATTAGCCCCAGGGGTACAGGTCTGTGAATCGCCAGGTTTACACTTCACAGTTCTCACCATAGAACATACCTTCCCAATGTCCATAACCCAACTACCCTCTCCCTAATGAAGTGAATCTTAAAATCATCTTATGAAAAAAAATTGTGACTTTATATGGTGAACAGATGGTGAATAGACTTAATGTAGTAATCATTTCACAATGTACATAAATGTCAAATCATTATGTTGTAAACCTAAAACTAATATAACATATCTCAATTATACTTCAATAAGAAAGTAAATTGTAGCTATTCAATTAGAAGTCTGGAAATAGCACACCTATTTTCACACTGTTATAAATACAATTTGTTTATATTATAGCAGTAAAACATTGCCTGATATAGAAAATGAAAGAGAACCAAGTTTAGAGATTTTAGCCTTAGTGAAATTATCAATTAATAACAATTGGGAATATAGACTCTGGTAATTACATCAAAATCTATAATATTCATTAAATCAAATTTGAGACAAGCAGCACATACAAAGTATTATTATTAGCTTACATTACTTTATTATGTAAAGATTCTAGATCAAATAGATTGACATGTATCTTATGTTTGCTAGTGTTTATTTTAATATAATATAAAGATAAGCTATAAACCTTCACAGGACAATTAATATCAACAACTAACCTATTATTACTATCCTAAGGAAAACATAATCACATAAATTCCAAGAGATGGGTACTGGTTAGCATGATAGATGCCATATAACTCATAGTAATGCCACATAAATTATACTTATTGATATGATCACAATATCCAACATTTCTAATATTTATATCTTATTTTAAAACTTCCAGAAAGATTCAGTGTTGCCAAACCAAGACTTCTAAAACAGTCTGATGACCAGAGTTTCCACATATTCAATGTCATAAATATAAAACAGCAAAAATCAAGGAGTCTTATCTGATTTTAAGTGAAAATATTCATGTTAACTTTAATTGAAAATGTTACTTTTAAAACAATTGTGTAAGTGTATAACTCAATCTTTCATTGAAATTCATACTGGCCGATGTCAACTACATGTCAACTACAAAATAAAAGAAAATGTCAACTACAAAATAAAAGAAAGTATTATAAAATTATTAAGACCAGAAATAATGATAGCCTCAGTAGTAGCTTACAGAATGACCACAAATTCTTCCCATGGGTGTATATCTTTTGTAAACTGACTTTACTGTTCTACCATCAGGAGACAGAGGCAAATTCTCCACTGAATTTGAGCTCAATCGTGTGACTTGTATAGGCTTATGGGTCATGGACGAACTGACCATAAGCAGAGCCTTGAGATGCACGTGCACAAAGGGCTGACTTCTTTCGCTGCTGGGAACCATTGCATTATCATGTGATCAAGCCAGGGCTAATATACAGGATGAAAGACCATATGTAATGTTATCTCCGCCATTATAGCCAACTGAAAAATACCTGTGAGGACATTCTAGATTTTCCATTCCCAGGCCAGTCAGTACAAACCAGAAAAACTGCCTGGATATGCAACAATTTGAGAGGAATTATAAATGCTTATGATTTTAAGGTATTAAGTTTTATGTTAAAGCTTTTTTTTTTTTTTTTTAGCAAAGGGTATCTCAATCAGCCTTCATATATTGCTTTTAAGCAATTAAACTATTTTTCATAGCTATCATAACAACAAAAAATAGTCTATAACACAATATGATTAAAGCAAACAATTAAGTTAAATGTGACATTATAGTATAACGTAAAATTCCTAATTAACCAAAATTAATAGTTTATATACTTCCCTATTAAAACCATATACCTGTCCACTAATTTCATGAATTTTGAGATAACATACAAGGTTAGATGTTTGAATGACTACTGAGCTAATCAAACATTATGTCAAATGAAGTGTAAAGCACTTGGAAGTATTAGAATTACTTTCTCTGCAAAGAATTTTGCTATATTGGATGATTTCCCAAGTTTTCTCTGATAAACTGTGTTATCTGGTATGGCCAAGAGCACTTTGACTCTATTTCCCTCCTTTAGATTTTCATGATCGGAAGAAGAAGCCAAGATAGTGAAACTAGTACGCTGAGTGAAATGCAACATGAAATGCTCTTTGCAAATCATAGACAGATGAAGGGGGCACGAAGGACATGGTGTTACCTCAGGATTGATTTTAAAAAGATCAAAAAGCAATAAATGCAGGCATTTGTATAATTATGTTAAATTTCTCTTTTCCTACTTCAGAATAAAGTAAGAATAACAGAAATATAATCCACCTCACAAACACTTCCTAGGAAGAAATGCAATGGCAGACAATTACTAATTACACTTAAAATTTACTGAAGACCATTATTTGCAACAATTTACACCTCAAGAAATAAGAAGGAGAGATTAAAATGAACTTAACTTAAATATTTTATCAGGGGAAAATACTGCTACAATAAATTTTACTTAACTAATAACTACTGCATAGGTAGGCAATGATGCAGTGACTATAGGGCATACGAAAGCTATGACATTTAATTAACCATGCCTCTTATTGCTTCCTTCCTTATTTCTGAGACATTTAAATTTCTAAAATAATAATTTTGTGACCTGGTTAAAGACTAAAACCATGTAATTCAGCCTTAGAGTGGTGTCAGGGTCAAAGAAACAGTTCATAGCACAAAGTAAATTTTAACAGTTCAAAACCTTACTTTGCATATCTCAATATCTATGAGAAGAATCTGAATACATAATTATTTTTCTGCCCGATCCATGTTTATAGAATCTGACAAATGCCTCCAGTAATTTCTAGTTTTTCTCTCCCTCTCTCCACTCTTCTTCTCCTTTCCTCAGTGATGTAGGTTGACTTAGGCCCCCGCCCCTTTTTTAAGAAAGAAAGACTCTTTTCTTTAGATTTTTAACTAAAGAGAAAAGAGAGGAAAATTACAATAACCTCCGGGATCTCGAGGGATAGTGTGAAAACTAGGGCCTTGAAATCAGTTCAAATTTTTGGCCTCCTGACATCTGCTTGTTGTAATAATTAAAAAAAAAACCTGAAGCATCTAAACTAAATTTGTATTCTGTTCTCATGTTTCATTTCATTATCTAATATAAATTCTACTAACCAATTGGTGGGCATTTTCCATCTTTTTCCATTTTTTTAAAACAATACACAACATATATTCACATAGAAGAATTTTCCAGTTGTTGTTATTGAAAGGGAGGGAAAGAATAATAAGACAGAAATGCAAGAATGACTCAGTAGTATGACGAAATGCTTTTATATCTTAGGATGTCTAATACCTATATATAAACAATGTTAAATGAAATTTTAGACATCCTGTAAAATAAAAGCATTTTACCATATTGCATATCAAAATGTAAATACTCCATCTCCTTAAAACTTTTGTGAGGTCTTCACAGAATTAAAAAAAAAAAATCATGTGTGAATATATCTGTTCATTTCAGAGGATTAAGAAAATATGGAAATCCAGGAAATGAAAGAAATCCATATTTGGGTAAATGTCACAGCAGAAGTAAAACCTTTCATATTATACAGGGGGAAAACAAACCAAAAGGTTCAACAGTGACAGAAAATTGGAGCGAGAGGTCCTAAGTTCCCTGGAAATCCATACAACTATTATAGACATAACTGGATCATTCATAGGCTATAGAACAAAACTTAAAGCTATATATAAAAAATCTTAAAGATTCAACCAAAAACACTGTTGTACTAACCAAATTTGTAAAGCTGCAGGACCAAACTTTAAGTTTCTAACACACAGGATGACCAAGGGCAACATATAGATTTGTTGTAATAGTAATGTTACATTTAGCATTAATAAAATTAATAAAACCAAAATTACATCAAATGAACTTGTTCTTTCTTTTCTTAGGATCTTAATATATCTTAGTAATTTTGTGATAAAGATTACTTATTTTGTCACATATGTGCTATTTAAAGCAGGTTCTGGTTTATAGGAGGCTGCTTTTACTTCAAAAGAGATCTCAACTGCTTTGGAGATAGAAAATTAACAAGTAGAGATTATACTTTAAATCTTTCAATTATTTTATTAATGCAAATCAAAGGAAAATGAGAGAAGGGGGAAGTATCTGAAAAAGCAAAATCGTGACTATAATGAAGTATGAGCTTTTACAGTGATGAGGAAGCATACTATGATAAAATGTGGACAGAAAGGTAGTTACAGTATTTGTAATTGGATCTTATTGTGATAGCTCTCCTGAATGTACAATAAAAAAGGTGTAGGATGACACTAAAAATATTCGTGAAAACCAGTGTTTTTCCAGGGATAATGTAGGAGAATCAGAGATCCAACAGATTCTTCTCATGGATGGGCCAGATCTCCATTTCCATTTGCATTATACTGCTTTTACTTTTTGCGAGATCTCACTTAAAAGAACAGTCTCATATCTAAAAATCATTTATAAACCATCAATTGAGTAAATATGAATATTTTAATTTGTAATAATTAAAATTAATGGATTTTAGTATTAAGATACTGAGTATTTCTGTTTAAAAACATATTTCATCTGTGGTTCAGTGTAATGCCTTTTAATAAAACTTTTAACATTCTATGTCTCAGAAATATTAAAAAGAATGATTGTCTACCATATTAAAATACAGCAACCCTAAATAATGGGTAAAAATGAAAAGCTTTTCCAGTTAATGAAAAATCTGCTTATTATTTTTAAAGAAATGTGTTTCATTAACTTGAAATATAGTATACTAAGCTAAAGTAAGATAATATTGCAGTTTAGAGTATCAGTGCCTTAGGGATAAACTCCAAATTCCTTAGCATTCAAACCCTGCGTGTATAAAGCCATAAGCTGCATTCCAAATCAGTGTTCCCCTTTCCTTTATACCTTTGTTCTTCAAATGCTTTTTTGCTCACGCAACTACTTAAAATATTTTTTAAAACTATATCCCCTCAAATATTTTTAAGCTGATATTTGAAATATTTTGGGGATATAAAGTTTAATGTTTACAAGGGATAAACTATCTTATACTCTCTATTGCATATGTATTTTTTAAAAGATTTTATTTATTTATTTGACAGAGAGAGAGGTCACAAGTAGGCAGACAGAGACAGAGGCTCTTGATCCCAGGACCTTGGGATCATGACCCGAGCCGAAGGCAGAGGCTTAACCCACTGAGCCATCCAGGTACCTTATTGTATATGTATTTTAAATGTATTTTGAGGAATGTTCCAATTTTGTGGAGCTCTACATTGAGCTTACCCAAATGCTAGAACACATCTGCCATCTAACCCAAATCCTCAGTAAAACCAGTCTTACTTTCTATAAAAAAAAAAAAAAAAAAAATTGAACGTTCCTTTCAAATATGTATATTAATATTACCCCAAAATAACTAACTTATTTTTGATTAATAATTCTAAAAGAGAGAGATTTCTGTCATGAGTTTATGGTCTGGAGGAATGCTTAAGCTGCCCTTTCAACAGTCTTATTCAGCCACTGATACTTTCTAATCTCTATTGCTTTTACATTTATTTATTGACTTATCAATCTATTTATCAACTTTTTACTTTTACTTCCTGGGCAGTGTACCCTTAAACTTTTTTGTTGTTTAACCAACAACTTCTCTCTCACTCTGAACTTCTTATACTCTCAACAATAGTTTTAAAACTGTAAAAAAAAAAAAAAATGACCAAAGACAGCTTTTTACTTCTGTAAAACAAGGAAGAGTGGTGGTGGTGTAGAAGCAGGAAAAGGAGAAGGAGCAGCTACAGGGTCCTTCACAGGCAGATCAAATTTAGGAAATAGTACATTTCCAACTTGGAAGTCTAGAAAGGATAACTCCATGCCTTGTTACCCCCTGGAAAATCCTGGGACACACTTAGGGTGTGCCAGCCTGGATTGGATATGATTCCTCATATCAAACCAAACTGTTCTTTTTAATGTTTCCTAGACATTGTCTTTTATAAATTATTTTCTTGCTCATACAAATTCTGTAATTTCAAATTCAAACCCCAATCATTGTTTAAAGCCCAGCTGAAATTCTCTCCTATGGAGGTATACCAGCTTGACCTTAGATACTAATCTAGTGTGGAACACCCAATTCAAGTGAAAATGTTGTCACTAAGAATATTTCCAAACTCAGTTCCCAGAGCTGACCTCCAGGACAAAGAACTAGAGAAAAAAAAAATTAATGTGTAATGTAACAGAAACAATTTCATCAAGCAACAACATAGTTATAAGAAATATAAGGCAGATCATTTTGTGGCTCAAGTACAGACAGGATCCTAATAAACCCATAAAGCTCTGAAAATTCCAAATTAGTCTGTTCTCTTCAATTCTTTTTAGAGAATGCAAACAAGGAATATTTTGCTTCTTTAAAAGTATGAAGTTAATATGGCTACTATTTCTTATGCTATACATGGCAATTCTAGGATCTAAGTCACCACATGTTTCTACTGGTTAAAAACTTTTGAAACAAACACGGAATATTAGGGCTAGTAGGGCTGCCTATTCCATTTGTCTAACATGACAGAGAAACATCATTTTGCGTGGTTTTAATTTATGTTTTTAAAATATACTAACCATCCATTCTCTCAGTAAAATAAGCATTCACTAAGTATATATTTTTCTGTACACACACATACTAATAAGTTTAAAAATTTCACTGGGCTATTAATCTACCAGACACAGTTGGAGGGAGTGGTCAAAACAAAGGATTGGTGCTTTCATGGTATTTATACCTTTTGTATTTTTTCCTTTGAAATTCAAATAAAGTGTTATATATTCCCCACTGTAGAATCCATTACATCTGTGACACTTGAAAGAAAAGAAAAAATACCTTGCCAAATTGAACATAATATTTGAAGAGCTAATAGCTGGGGCAGCTTTTCAAATCACACACATTAAAAGGCCATTAAATCAATTTGGTGGATTGCAACAAATATATATATATATATACAAACACACACACATATGCATATATATATACCCGCACATATGTATATATATATATACACATACATATATATAATATTAATTATTTAATTCAATCAAAGTTCAAATAGAATGACTCCACTAGAATATAGTAGATTAGAAAAAAAGTCAGAGTGTATACCTGCTACAGTGTAAAATTTGTTTCTCACTGTGGCTCATATTTAAAAAAGTTTGAAAAACTCTGAGCTAGAGTATGTGTTGCTAATATTTTCTCTGTGGTCTACTCCTAGAACTTTGGATATTTTCAGTAAATCCTCATCATGACTAAGATGATCCTATATACCAATTGTGTGCCCACACACTAATGTAGATACAACTTTGGTGGTAGTAAAGAAATCTAGTTGAAGTACAATTTCTTTTAGCTCGTTTATAAGAAATGACACTGATACCTCATCAAAATCCCAGTTGCTAGAAAGTGGTGTTCAAGTGTCTATTTTTTTTTATCTCATGCAAGAAAAATTATTAAAGAGCCTAAGTACCTATTTTAAAATCAATGCTATAGCAAGGATTTTAAAAAACATACTTTATAGGAAGTATGGAATGTTTCACATATTCAATAATAATGGAATTTTGGAGAAGTCCCCTTCACCTTCTTCCTGACAAGACTTGGCTTATTCCACTCATGGATTTAGAGATTTCCAGGTAGTTAAGAGATGGGTTATAAAAGTCTGACAAACCTGGATTTGATCTTTGTCCCACAACTTTTTGTAATTCTCTGGTAAATTATATAACTGCTTTAAGCCACATGCTTTTTCTCATCTGTAAAATGAATGTAATAATGTCTACTTCATGTGGGTTGCTGTGAGAATTAAATAAGCATGCATACCAGGGCCTTCACATAGCAGTTAACATTTGGGAAGTACTTAATAATTGGTAGCAGGAGCTATTGGAGATGAATGAGCAAATATTTGATGCTTAATTTTTGGTGCTCCTTCAGGCAGGTAATTCCTAACACTGAACTATATTGTTATATCAGATTATTGTAAAGCATTAAAAGATGTGTAATAATTACTAGCATATCAATTTTACTCTATGTTTACTATATCCCTGTTCCAGGCTCTTTGCAACAGATTGCCCTCCACCTGCTCCCCACCAAAGAAAATTCTGATTCTGTACATAACAGCAACCTGAGCTAATGGGTGCTTCTCTTTTGTTCTTGGTTTGCTGTGTCATTTTCTTACATATTTTCTTGAAAAGTAGTAAGTGAAGGGCTCTGAGTGTGTGTGTGGATGTGTCTTGGTAGAGAAGAGAACCATGTAACTTGTTTAATGTTTGTTTATAAAGGTAGCTGGTCAAGTATGAGGTGATGAGAAAATCTTGATTTCTCCACAAGGCTTCAGTGGAGTCTGGGAGACCACACTAGTGAGAGGACAATCACCACTCTAGAAAAAAATACACAGTATTTTTTGGAGTCTCTCTGTAGTTTTTGTTGCTGCCATTGTTGATGTTGTTGTTATTTTTGTTGTTTCTAAGTCCAAGGAATTCTTCCCTTGATAAGTAATTTCACTTATGTTTACATATTCTGCAACTTCAAACTGTCTCTCAGTTTAATGAAAATTTCCTATGGTATTATTTTTTTTCTTGTTCCTAAATATATATGTATATTTCCTTGTTCCTAAAATATATACATATTTTCTTCTATGGTATTATTTTTTCTCTTATTGCTAAATAAGGTCTACTACCTACTACGCTCAAACTGTCCCCGTGCCTTCTTCCATGCATCCAGCACAGCATTCTACACACAGAAATAGAAATGTGGGTTTCCTGGAGAATGTGTAAAAAATGATTAATTTGGAGAGTATAATGAATTGTTATAAGCAGTGAATCAAGACAGGAAGACTGAGATTCTAGTCACAGTATTAAGATTTACGTTGGGTGAATTAAGGCAGCTGGATTGCCATATGCAAATGAAGACAATATCTCCTCATGGATAGCAGTATAGATTAAGTATGGAAATATGTATTAAAATGGTTTGTAAAGTGCAAAGTTTAATGTTCAGGATTCTTTAATAAACATTTACTACCTAAAAAAAAAATTGCTACCTCACGAACAACAAAAAAAGATCATCCCAGTAATAAAGGATGTTTGAATATCTTTTCATGAAATTTCATCAATACATTAAAAAATAAAAGTCATATTAATAGATAAATTAAAATGTGATAAAAAAAAACCATTTTTGTAATAAAAAACTATTTTATATCTGGCGCACCTGGGTGGTGCAGTCAATTAAGTGTCCAACTCTTGGATTCGGTTCAGGTCATGATCTCAGGTTTGTGAGATCGAGCCCTGCATTGGGCCCTGCATTCTCCGGGAGTCTGCTTGAGATTCTCTCTCACCCCCGCTCTGTCCCTCTGCTTGTGCTTTCTCTCTCTCTAAGGTAAATAAGTAGTTTTAAAAAAACAACTATTTCTGACTAAGGTATAATCAAGCTAATAATGGGAGGATAAATTTTCAGTCTTCATGTTACTTGCCTATCAGGAACAGTTCTTCACTATATCAACCTAGAAACACTTTCTTCTTTCTGCTTCCAAGATACCACATTCTTTTGGTTTTCCTCTTACTTCAATATCCTCTCCTTTGTCTGTACTTGGTTCTTCCACTTCTTTCTAAACTATTCAGTTTTGGATACCCTGGATTCCTCCAATAAACTTCCTTAAATTTTCTATTTACACTCACTTACTTGATATTCTTGTCTAATCTTGTCTGAAATCAGATAGATAAGACAGATAACACCGACAGAAAGAAAGACGGACAATATCTCTAATTTATATCTCTAGCTTGTACCTCCAAGATGAAATCCAGACTTAATGGATCCACTTGTCTAACCTGAAATCCATGCTCTCCTATTGGGCAAATCAACAGTTCCAAAAATGTGCTCACTATCTTTCCTCTCCCTACTTTCCCCCAACTGGGTAATCGTAAATATTCAGAACAAAAAATTATGATATAATATTAGATTATCTCTTATTACGCATTATTTACAGTGTGTCAGCAAATCCTTAAACTCTTTCAAAATATACTGTCTTTCATAATAATAGATATCACATAGTAAGGATGAATGAGCTAAAATATGCAAAGCATTTAATGTAACGTTTGGCTTTCCTTAGAAGTTATATTTCTCTTAGTAGGGCTGGACACTATTACTTTAATAATAAAAACATTTGGGTCCACTGTGAACTTTATTTTACATATGATAAAAGTAAGGCACAGAGTGGTTAAATAAGGTAATTAGTCACAACTGCTTTCTCACAGAGCCAGGATTTAAAACCAGGAATTTGACTCAAGAGCTCTTGTGTAAGCTGAATCTTAGTTGTTATTATTAAAAATCATTATTGGCCACTGAATGATTTTAAATATAATAGAAACAGTAAAATTTCAGGAAAATGACCAGAATATATCCACAACAGAAAAGAACAGCTTTTTTATATAAGCACAAAGACCAATGAGAAAAGTGAATGGAAAAGCCATTCCTATATGCAGTAAGAACCATAATGTGATTGACAAATCTGTAACACTTATATGAAAAAGATTTAAGAAATGTTCCTAAGAAATGCAAAGTAAGTTCTAAAAAAACACAAAAATCAAAAGAGAAGCCATGTTCCTAGATAGGATAACTCAAAACTATAAAGATGTCAATTTTTCACAAATTAAATTAACCATAATTAAGTTCTCAAGAGGAATTTTTATGAAACTTGACAGCTGATTATTAAATTCATTTGGAAGAGAAAACGCACAATAGGCAAAAACTTTTGAAAAAGAGTAATAAGAAAGAACTTGCTCTCACAGTAATAAAAAAAAAAATTCCTAAAGTTTGGTTTTTGTCTAAGTATGTCAATAGAACAGAACAGAGACCAGAAATAAATCCATGTACATTTAGAAATGTGTATGAGAAAGCCATATTTCAAATCAGTCATAGGACAAATGGACTATTCACATTATAGTATTAGGAACTACTGGCCAAGAAAGAGAAAGAAAGAAAGAAAGAAAGAAAGAAAGAGAGAGAGAGAAGAAAAGAAAAGAAAGGACTGAGGGAGGGAAGGATGGATTTCACCTAATACTATACATTCAAATAGAAAAGTTTTCAGAAACTTCTTTACTACTTAAAAAGTTAAACCACACTTCTTTCTCTTTTTTTAATATTTTAATTATCCATTTGAGAGAGACAGAGCAAGACAGAGAGCATGAGTAGGAGGGAGGGGCAAAGGGAGAGAGAGAAGCAGACTCCCCATTGAGCATGGAGCCTAATATGGGGCTCCATCCCAGAACCCCAAGATCATGCCCTGAGCTGAAGGCAGATGCTTAACTGATCTTAACTGCATCCCACAAATATTTCTTTTAAAAAGTATTTGTTTCTTGGAATAGCCAACAATTTCTTGATTTAAGCTTACCCTATAAACTTGAAAAAGTTGGACCCAAGAAAAGAAACCAATTACTTCATAGTACCTTAGAACAAGTATCCCTACCCTACTTTCATCCCTATCGCCAGAAGAAAAGAAGGAGTGTTAATATATTTCAGAGAAGTCTAACCTAAATAAACTTATGTGGATAGAGGAAAAGAAGGTGGTAAGGTAGGTGGTACTAAAAAAAAGCCTACCAAGTATAAATACAGCACTGGAAAAATTCTTCAGAGGCAGAAAGGGCCACTAAAACCTACAGAATTTATGCAGTCCACATCTAGTTGGCATGTCATTTAGTAGTACTTCCGAAAGGAAAGCAATCTCCATCTATCCTCCCTCCCCAACAACCATCTCACTGATGAAACAATAACTAGACAGTAGTTCCCCTACCTCCAATTGTGACTCACTGGAGATCATCAAACTAGGTCAGGCAAGTGCTTTAAGTTTTAGAATGATTAATTTTAATTTTAATAAAACCATAGCTCAAAGACAATAAAATACCCTAATACCATTTACAAGGAGACTACGGATGTATGGAAAATTCCAATAATCAGAACACCCTTATACATAAAATAAGAGCATTAGAGCAAGGGCAAAATTCATGTGAAGAAAAATAAAGACATGGAAGAAAGATCGCAGATAATAACAGTTACTTGCATTCAGAGGAAAAATAAAGAGTTTAAAAATAATTAAAGAAATTATAGCTGTGCACAACAAAGATGATCCAACACAAGAATTATTGCTTTCTCTGAAGTGAAGCCCCAAACATATGGAAATGAAAGACACTGAGAGATACATTTGACAACACCTCCTTAAAATAAAATGGCAAAAATGTATCTGGCATCAAGGCAGAAAGTTTGTGTCATCAGCAGGAGAAACATATCAGGCTGCCTGAAGACTTTTTATGGCAATATTCAGTGGTGGAATTTAAGAGAGCAATTAGTTAACACGAAAAGAAGGGATGAACCATTAGTAATATTCCCAGAAAAGAATAGAGACAATAGTGAGACACCTTCAGCATGAAATATTTCAAGGATTAACAAACAAAACTAATTAACAATGAAATACAAGTAAGGAGGAAATGATTGGAATAATGAACTCAGTCATGAAGAAGCCATAATAAAAGGAGCTGATGGTTAGTACCAAAGCCATCTATCTGTAGAATTAAGACAAAAGTGCCAACACAATTAAAGTTGCAGAACAGAATGTAAATATTATGAACTCTGACAAAGTTAAAATAATATAATTACAAAAAAAAAAAAAAACAACCCTGAAAATGAAGAGGGGTAAGGAGAAATTGGAGAGGAGCTAATCACCTCAGATTGCACTGCAGGGAGTTAATGAACACTGTCTGAAATTAAAACATGGAGCTAATGCATCCAGCTTCTTAATGACATTCATAGTCTTTTATTCTTAACCATAAAGACAAGTTTTTTTAAAAACATCCTTATGATAAAGAAATACTTAAGTTCAGCAGTGTTTTCCCATTTATTTCAGATTTTTCATTTATTAAAGCATGTATAGCGTATTAATTAAAAATATCATGTACATGTCTCTTTCCCATACTTACCCTTTCATTTGTGTGGATGTGTAATTATCTAATTGGGATAATGTTTATCATATGTTAATAGCTGCTTTTCTGAATGTAATCATTTGGGGCATGATTTGTGCTTTTAACTTAAATAACGACATTATAGTAAAATAATACACACTTAAACACTTAAAATTTAAACACTTAAACACTGAAATGATAATATTAATGATGATAATAAAATGATTACACAAGCTTGCAGATATCTTTGTATGTACTGGTTTGCATGGAGGATATTTGCCAAAGTACCTGAGTCGGGTATGTTGTGTATACAGGGAAGAAGTTTGCTATGTTTGTCTGGCCCCAGGGCTTTGTGTCTGAAATCTATAAAAAATAATTGAAGACACAAGACCAAAAACTGGTTGTGCCAAGAACTGAGCATCCCAGCTGTGAAGCCAGGTGAAATGACTGTACATGAAAGGGAGAACATGGCCCTACTCCCAGCTGTGCTAACACAGGAGTCCCAAGAGCTCAAATTTCACTTTGCTTTGTTGAGGAGGTACAGGAATTGGAATTATCGGGGAGCGGTTCCCTGCATAATTATGAGATCCTGATGAAGGATGCTGGGATAGGGGCAACAGTGAGGTGCCACCTTAATTAAGGACATTTGAGCAGAAAAAAATTAACAAGAGAGCTGTTCAGTTAATACCAGATGAGGCTAGGTAAAACAAAAAGTTCTAGAGAACTGCACAGTGCAAATTTTTGAGGCAAGAATCAGTGAAATGTAGGTAATTTAACCACCTTAGTTCTCTGGACTCATGAAACCCTGGGGGGAAAAAAGCCTGATGATTACATGTCCTAATTTCCTGACAGTTCAAAGATTCTGACTTCATGTTAGATCATGTGCATTGAAGACTGAGTCAAAATCTTATTATCATTGTTATCATTTATGTAAGGTAGACCTAAATCCCATATCCTTTGTACTTTTCCTATTTAAACTATATATTTAACTTCACTAATATTCAGTAAGTACTTACTCCCTGAAAATAATTTTGCTAATTCTGAAAAATACACTGAATTCTTCAGGTATTTCAAACATAGAATATAACATTCTTCTCTGTACTGATAGTAATGGACCATTTTAAAAAGGTTAATTTTTTTTTTTTTTTAAAGCACGGAGAAGAGAGTAAACTGTGATGTATAATAATAAATTCAAATATCTATCTATCTATCTATCTATCTATCTATCTATCTACTCAAATATCTGCTGGTTGGGGCAGGGGACCAGTTAGCTCAGAGTAGAAACAGCACATGGTTTACTAGGTTAGGAGATTAGATGTATGTCTGTGAGCGACTGCATTTTTTTGATTAATAGAGATTGCTCTGTCTAGATGTATGGGATTAAATTCCTACATAACCAGGAAGTTACTTTAAATAAGAAAATTCTTTATTTCAGAGTGGAATACTAACAAAATATAAAGAAAGCTACCCACTGGCATTAATTTAGGAAAACACACACATACACACACACACACACACACACACACACAAATTAAAACTGCAGGAAAAAATTCACACAAATTAAAATTGTTGTACATAGTAGTAGTATTTTTCTCATCTTAAGTGAATCTTTCTAAGTGTCTTTTGAATTGAGCAGATTTCCTTAAGTTAGTCCTACTGGAACTTTAACATTTTATCATAAAAATATTTGAATGCATGAAAATGTATGTAAATACTGAAATGTTAATGGGCTTTTAAAAAATCTCATTTCTAGTAGTATTACTGAAATTTTGGTGTTCTTTCTTAATCTAAGGATTCAGTGTTTTGATAAGTTTCTTTGAAACTCCCTTAATTACTAAGAAAACTCAGACTCAGGGAAACTGTGGCTAGGCTTTTTAAAACAGTGAATAGGCTTTACGGCAGAGAATGAACAATTGCATACATTCATGGACAAAAGAATCCTAACCCAGGAATTGTTTATAAAAGACATATTTTTCTCTGTATTTGTGTTCATAGTGTGTGTGTAGAGATACTTCCAAAGTGGAAACGAATCTGTTTTTTTCTGTCATTCCCAGCCTCCTGTCTGACCGTTGAGGACACAGGGTCCTACCTGCTCTCACTGTGCCAGGCTTCGCTGTCACTGAGAGGCCAAGCAACAGGTATGGGATGTGAAAGGAGCTTAAAGGTTTCAATCAACACAGAGGGTTTGGGAAATGCTTATGAACTTGAGGTTCTGAACTTCCCAGGGATGAAGGTTAGGGAGCCTGACTGCCACCAGCTCATACTCTTAAGCTAACACATTAGTGGACTGTTTCTTATTTGGTCCACAGGTGGTATAAACATATATCCCCGTTTCCCAGGACAGTCCTGGTTTACCACTGTTGTTACACTCTCAAAAATGTCTGGCTGAGAAGATTAAACTCTTCTCTAAGCTGGATTCCCAGGCAGCCATCCAAATTGATCTAAACGGCTGCGAAGGTAAACCCTCGTTGTCCCCGGACTTGTCAGTGGAATGCATTTTCGAAGAAGTTCCTGCCTATGATTATTCTCACCTTCCTGTGTTAAGTAATGTCTTGATTTCCATGCATAAGTTTTCGCTTCCTCAAATACTCAACAGTTTAATAGTGTCAACCACAAGAAGAAATGAGTAAATATGTGAGTGGTGGTGACGTCCAGTCAGGGGGAAGGCACTGACTTGGGTATGCATGTTAGTCTTTCAGTTTTTATAAGAAAAAAGTAAAACAAAAATACAACTTTTTAACTCTAAATTTAATCGGTTTTTACAGTAAGGTCAGGTTTCCATACATGTGTCTATCGTATTGTTCATCTCCCTAAAATCCAGCAAGTAATCTTTCAATGTAAAATTCTAGTACCTAGAGTGGTAACCAATATAATGCATTTGTGAAGCTCTGCAGGTTTATAGAGAACAAAATAACATTTAAAGTTAAGGTAATTAAGCTAATAAGTTTTATAAAAATAATCCTGTTTAGTTTTCAATTTGATGTTTAAGGGAAAATGGCTTTGAAACAAATTATTAAACTATGGCTTACTATGAAACCCATTTGCTAATATATTGGTAATATTTAAAAATTATTCTAGCCTAAAATAGACTTTCATATTTATGAAGTAAGGTTAATAATCTCTCCACATTTTATATAATAACAAGTTTTCCATTTTTTTCTGATTTACTAAATTTCCATACATACACACATTTGCACAATAGATTTGAAAGATTCTAGTTTTCTTTTCATGGACCCAAGAATACTTGCTACTTTTTGAAAACTAACACCCTGAAGCCAAAATACACAATGGCTAAGCTATAATCTTTTGATTTTTAGCATGCTGCTAAGTGATAAAATACCCACAAGGAACATGTGCGCGCACAGTGCGCGCGCGCACACACACACACACACACTTGAAAGGATAGTCTTACTTGTTTTAAATAATGTTCATCCAGAAATAAATAAAATTTCTATACTAAGACTCTTCCTCATCTTTTTTTTAGAAAATACATGTTGATTTGAGCTAAAAAGATTTATAATATATTAAAATAAAATAATTTATCCAAGTCAATGTTTCCTGCAAAAATTACTCATGATGTATCAAATGCCCCTTTGGAAATTACTACAACTGTGTATTTTTTACTTCTATTGAAAAACAGAGGGGCGGATTTATAAACTTAACCAAAGCAACACTGCAGTTTAATTCAAAATGGTTCTCTAATTTTGTCAGTTTAAAACTAACCTCCACTGATTTTTCAATTGTTTCACTGTTTTGATTTCTTCAAATCAATCTTTAGCTTAAGGAAACTGAATGCATACTGAAGAGATAAGGGGGTTTTAGCCTCCTATTTCAAGCTAAAACATAACCTCTAAATTACCTTTTACAGTAAGCCAAAGCCAGTATCACATACCTTTCGGGAATGAATTTCTTTCACATACAATGGAAGTAGAAACTCAGATATACCTTCAAGTCGGATTCCCTTCTTGGTGACTCTCAGATTTCCCATACCATCCTACAAGCAATGAAATATAGTTCACTTTTAGGTTAATTAGAGAATGAATAACTGGCCATAATTTTCTTAGGGCTAAACTGAGAAAACAGTAAGCTCAAATCAGTGATGATTTAAGGAAAATGAAAGTCTGAATCTACTTCATGAATGACTGCAGCAGTTTGCATGCATATAGAGGGCTCTGTTTAAAGTGAACAGGAAAAAGGTATATTAAGGACCGGATATCTATTCTTAGCTCTATCAAAGATTAGGATTTATCTATGAAAAAAAATCCTGGACTTTTTTCATGCATCAGCCAGTTTAACTATTTGGGGGTATAATTATTCTTTCTATCTATTAGAAACAATTTTGCTTGCAGAGAGTATTAACAATATTTTTATATTGCAGTTATCACATATTTCTACAGTAGTCAAATAGTCACATTTGCACAATTTCAACAATACTTAGTAATTGGCTAGTGTAAATAAGCTTGGTGTTCCTGTATTCAAACCATGAGTAATGCTTATATCTTCTCCTTTAGAAAACAACACCCTATAAGGAGGATAAAACAAGTACTTAAATAACATTTATGAGATTGAATAAAATAAATTTTAAAAGAACAGAGTGCTAATAGGAATTAAAGAAAGATTTCAAATTTGATGAAAGAGTGAACAATTTCTCATGGAAGAGATGAACTATGAGAATATGGTGTTTCAACGGGAGCTGTCCATAGGAGAAACAGAATGAATGTTCTGTAACATTAAGAAATAGCATGACATACAATCTTACTAATATATGGACTACTGTGAGAAAAAAACAACTGGGAGTATGTTTTGAAGCCAGTGAAAGGAAAGCCATGAATGCAAAGGTAATGAGTCTGTACTTATACAAAAAGAAGAAGAAACATAAAAATTTCTTGAATAGCCTAATGGCTTGAAATGATCAGAGTTAAGCTTTAAGATTAATCTGGTAGAAGCACTATGTGGGGCTAACTGACAGAATATCAGTAAGAAGGCACAACCCGGTAATAACTGTAAGGAATGTGGTGGTGTAGGGCACCTGGGTGGCTCAGTGGGTTAAGCCTCTGCCTTTGGCTCAGGGCATGATCTCAGGGTCCTGGGATCAAGTCCCGCATCCGGCTCTCTGCTCCGCAAGGAGTCTGCTTCCCCACCCCCTCTCTCTCTGCCTGCCTCTCTGCTTACTTGTGATCTCTCTCTCTGTCAAATAAATAAATAAAAATCTTAAAAAAAAATGTGTGGTGGGAGAACAGCCTGCAAGACCAGGTGACTAATTTGATCTGGAGATGCTGAAAACAGGGACATTTATGATTAATCCCAGTTTTGTTACTATGACCCAATAAGGAAATGCAGTGATTTTTAAAAATTGGAATAATGAAGTTTGTACACTCACTGGCAAAATGAGTTTAGCTTTGGACTTCCTAACTTTGAGATATCAATGAAAATTCAGATATTTCTCTATCAACCAGCACATATGCAAGAAAGAAGATTGGAGAGGGACAATTGCTTAAGGCACGCTTATATCTACTATAATGAAGGAGCAAGTCCTTCACAGAAAGATGTCTATAAAACCACAGAGAAACTCTTAGAGAATGACCAAAAGCATTTCATACATCCCGGGAGGCTATGATGAGTGTAAGAAGAAAACCAAGAAATTATGATGGCCCCCGACTCTACTACCTGGCTCCACCTTCCTCCCCAAAAGAAAGCCACTGAAGTAATATAACAATGAACAGAACTTTGAGTAAGAATTAAAGGACTTTTTAAAAAAAAAAATCACACAAGGAAAATGACTACTCAGAGATCTTTTGACATGGTAAGGTCTCAATCCTCTAATGGAAGGAAAGAATAATTACTTCCAGTTGAATTAAACTTGGGATGGATAAAGGGATTCATTTCTTGAGACTCAAACTTAGAGTTCACACTGGAAATGTCTGATAGGGAACTGACTAAATTAAAAAAATAATAAAAAGAATTTCATGTATGAAGTGATGGAAGACTTACTCTGATGAGAAAATAGGTCTACTTTCATTGGAAGGACACACCCCAGTTTCTCTGAGACAGAGCTGGTTTATACCACTTTTATAATATCCTCTTTCATTTTCAAAGTGAAAAGTGTTTCTGATTTAGACAGCAACTACACAGTCACCCATTTGCTGGTTCTAATTAGTATCATATGGCAACACCATACCTATCTAGGAACAGAGACTGGCAGAATTAACAGGGAGAGACTCAATACTGAGGATTTGCTAAGCAGAAATGGCCGAAGATGATAAGAATGTGGCATGCCGACATAGCAAAAAATGATGGTCCTCAAATGCCTAACCATCATTTTTCTCATTGGGTAGAGACAAGTAAAGCCATAATACCAATATTAGACAGCAAAAATGGCACAGGGTTACGGACTGACAACCGATCATTGATTAACAATCGAATTCAATATGAGAAATATTGATAATAGGTTTATCATCATAAAGTAAAATTTCAGATTTTGAGATGTTAAAGGTAAAAGAAAAATTCCAGACATCATGAAGCCTGAAGAACGCCTGAGCAGTGGGCAGAAAGAGAGTGGAGACCAAAATCCCTGTAATTCAGAAAGAATATACAAAGTGACACATGACATTAAAATATTATTTTGTCCCTGAGTGATTTTTTTGACTAAATTTCAAACAGTGACTGCCCATATATATTCTCAAATGCCTGCTGGAAGGAAGTGTTCTGAAATGTTCCCCATGAAGTTGCTATGGAAACACCTAAAGCAACTGTTGGTCTAACTGAGAACAATAGAAATAAATTCTATCATAAACATAATTCCCAGTTCAACATTAATCTTAAAAAATGTCTTCATAGCATGGTTAGAAATAAAAGAACTGGCCATCCAAAGTTAACTGTGATATTACTTATGCCATATGCATATCTAATGTTGGAAAGTTTTGAATCTCAGACTCAAAGTTTTCCTTTTATATTTTCTATAAAATATATGACTTGGGGCATATAAATCTATTCCATTTAAGCTAGAAGAATAGATTTCCCCTGTTATAAATACAGGAGGGTTAGGGCAGTATTGTGTTTAGAATCTAACCTCACTCTACCATGACCATTTGTCCCTCCTTTTATTTCTCCTATTTTGAATTAAGAAATGAATATTCAAGTTCTAACATGTTATCTACATGTAGTTATAAAATACACAGAGATGCATAATATAGTCAGTATAATCAGTCTGATCCTCATATGCATGTACCAAAACCATTAATAATTTATGAGATAGTGAAATAATCTGGTTTCTCCTCTGCAGGAACATTTGAAAGTGATCTTATTCTTACTGTCACTGTACTTTCCTGATTCACTATATTCTGGTCCCTTCAACACCTAAAAAGGAGAAAATAACTTCTGGCTTTGCACCTAAGGATGACATTGCCAAAACACCAGAAAGTAAAGAATTTAATATATCTATGGCTCAGGCCTCAACCTTGGCTCCGTCATCTCCACCTTACATAGGCTTGAACTTGACTAATTTCTTTGTTTTTTTTATTTAATTTAAACAATTTTATCACCTTAAATTTATCCCCAGTAAAAACTGGAAAAAACACAACTTTATGTATTTATTGTAAGGATTGCTTGAGAAGATAATGAGCTCACAATACCTTACTTTTGTTGAAGTACTCAATAGCTTTAACCATTATTAATATTTTACTAAAAATAACTTAAATTTTTATCTCACAATATTATTAAATTCATATTGTTTGTTTTCAGAGAGATTATCTTTGAACTTCAGTAGACCCTACATCAAGCTTTACCATCATTAGAGTTATGATGCAATTATTCATCACCTAGCAATCTCACTAATCACTAACCTACTCTTGACAGTCTGGTGTCATTTTAGAAGGGAATGTGCAGCCAGACAGCTTGGATTTGAAGCTCTCTACTCTGTATATCCTAACTGTTATCTTTGTGTTTTTTTCAAAAAGTGTATCATATTCTGAACTGTTATCTTTGTGTTTTTTTCAAAAAGTGTATCATATTCTGATTAGTTAACTGTGTGGACATTTTTTTCTCATCTTAATAAGTAAATGATCTTATTCATGTATGTACTTACTCCTTCTTCTAGCATAGTCTTTCCAACAGTGGTTTTGTGATATGTAGATACTGAATGCTTGAGTATTCAATTGATCAGTAGAATTTAGATCTTTACATGATAAAAATAAAAGAAAAATCCTTATAAAAATCATATAATCACCAAAATGCATGGAATTTATCTGTAGAAACTGCAAACAGTCTTTATTATAATTTTCATGTACTTGATTTTTTAGACAAGGTGGAAGATACTTTGTTGGGAAATATTATTTTTGGAATATATTATGAGAAATAGACATTAAAATAAATAATAGATATAAATGTAAACAAAGAATATTGATAGCCATGTCATTTTAATTTAAAATCCACATCATAACTTTGCAGTGATCTTACCCTAGTGCACTCTGTCCTTATACAAAGTTCTTTAGGACGCTTAGCTGTCCGGTATCGGGAGAGCTGTTTAGATGGTGGCTACCCTCAGAATTTGAATTATGCCTTAACAGGCAAATGTAACTTTCAAAGTAATGAACATGTTGACATAGAATTGAGAAAATTTTTAAAAATTGAAGCTACTGTTAAACAATTATAAAATCTGGTGTTCCGTTAATTTTTTTGAGAGGGCAGAGAGGCAGAGGAAGAGAGAGAATTTGGTGGTGGTGGGGGGACAGACGACAGACAGAAAGGGAGAGATAGAATCTTCAGCAGGCTCCAGGCCCAGAGCCCAAGCCTGATGCAGGCCCATCCCATAACCCTGAGATCATGACCTGAACTGAAATAAAGAGTTGGATGTTCAACCAACTGAGCCACCCAGGCACCCCAAGTGCTTGATTAAATATTTTAAAAAGTCTTCAAAAGTTGAAAGGAGTTAGTAGCCAGAAGATAATTAAATATAGACCTTAAATAATTTTTCTGGTTAAAACCAAAGATAAATTTCTTCCAAATTATTAGCATTTATTTTCTTTGTTTCAAAAGAAACTGATTTCAAAGGGAGATAAAAACATGTATTTTTCTGGCTTTGATTATCTAATGATATTCATTCTATACTTCAATTTGCATGAAAAAATGACCTTAAGGAGCCTATTTAGAGACAAATGAAGCCTAGTATGATAATATTTGTGAGACCTTGGGGATTACATACTTTTAACAAGGTAAAGAACCATACAAGGAGATGGAAGTATTAGGTTGTTCAAAAACAATTACAAACCACTTTTAAGTGTCTTTTGTTATTTATTCTCTTCTATATGCTAAATGAATTTTAAAAATTGTTTAATTCCCAACTCCTAATTAAAGAAGAAATCCTCTTTAAAATATTTAAACAATTTTCTTTTATTTTCTTTTTCGTACCTGCTTTAAGCTGATGTCATCATTGTGAAAAGGGTTTAATGTATTCATATTTAAATACAACAATAAACATTGCATTTTGTATCTCTTATTTTCATTGGTGTTCTTTTAAATATGTGAATTATTTTTTAAAAACAAAATAAAATGAAATTCAATTTATTTTCCAAATTTTCCTCTACTGATAACAAAATTCTTTGACAAGCATTTCCTTCTTTTTCTAACAATCTGCATATCAATAACCTCATCTAACATATGTAATCCCTTACTAACAAAATCATCAGAATGAAAATATGCTGAAACAAAATAAAACTAAAACCAAAAATGTGTTAATCTGACATGGCAGATATGATCACAACCACCCTGTAAATGGAGAAAAAAACTGGATGAGTTCAATAAATCCAGTAAGACTATACATAAAAGACCAGAAATATTTATATTAATATATATATGTATTTACATAAAATAATGGGAAATAGATTATAGCTGTATTTATATGGAGAACAGATCACAGTAGGAACACTTAGAACACATAGGCATTTTATGTCTAATATGTCTTGAAAAAAATGTTTTCCTATAGAATATCTCTTGGAATCACTACCAAGAAAAGTTACTGTTGTGGCTCAATCTAATAATGTAATATTAATTGTATAAAGCAACTTTAAAAGTGCGTGGAAGCACCAGCATTGCACCACCTTAACTTGAAATTAAGGTTAAGCCAAGAGAATGTGAGAAGCAATTGTGGCAGAAGACAGACACTTGCTAATGAAGAGCGCTATTGGAAAACCCAGCCTGCTACTACAAACAAATCGTCTGTCTCAGTGCTAAATGGAAACAACTAGAAAGAACCTCAGGCATTTGACTTAAGGAAAATAATAAATAATGAATTAGTAATAATGTTATGTTCCCTAAAGATTGTCATCTGTAAATGGGTGACAGAGGAACACCCATATTTTAATCATGGCAACAAGGACATAGAGCCTACAGTTTCACTGTTAACATGTCTGTCTTCCCCAAAATATAAATAGAATACTAGGATTATAATAAACCCAGTGAAAGAGAAAGTTCTGTTTTCAGCTAAATTTAGGAAACCACTAAATGATATACTGGTCTATTTTTTTTATATTTTATAAAACTGGAAGGAAGATTTATCAACAAAATGGTGCATTGTTAAGCATAGAAGTGATTAAAGAGTTAAAAGCTATCACATCTCTGCAAATATTTATTGAGAGCCTATGTAAAGCACCACTAAACTCTGTTTGTAATTTGGCTTCCCAGCTCTTTCCAAACACTAGAGAAAATATGCTGAACACTGCTAGGAATCTGGTCTGCCTCACAGATGTAATTTCTTATTATCTGTAAGAAATGTGAAAGGGAGGTAATGCTGAGCACAGGTCTTTTTGCAAATATTTTCCAGTTACCATAAGCATAACTTATTTCTTTAAAGAAAAATCACTTTTCACTTTGAACAAAATCACATATTTGGACCTATAGATTGAGAATAAGATCTTAGGGTATGGTAACCCTACCTAGGTAGTCCTCATAGTAAGGTCTTATCTAAGAATTCCTTCCAAACTCCCAAGACAATATCTTTAAAATCTGCCTTCACTATGGAGTTAACTGTAATAGCATAGGTCATAGAGCACTTCAGCAAACACTGAGCCAATGGCACATCACAACAACCATGTTCCCATTTCACTGAAAACACCAATGAGAGAGAGAAATAGAGAGAAGTTAAGTGCATCTTAAGTTAGCCCAAAGTCTAGTCCTCTTACTTACTTACTTACTTAATTAATTAATTTTAGAGATACAGTGCGAGAGAGAGAAGGGAGAAGGGCTGAGGAAGAGAATTCCAAGCAGCCTCTCTATTGAGCACCGATTCCTTGGAGGGCTCAATCTCACCACCCATGAGATCATGACCTAAGCAGAAACCAGGAGTCAGGCACTTAACTGACTGAGCCACCCAGGCACCCCTAGTCTTCTTACTTTTAATCAATCTAGGCAATAATAGATACAGAAAATATAAGTTTGTTTGTTTGTTTGTTTGTTTGTTTTAAAGATTTTATTTATTTATTTGACAGAGAGAGAGCGATCATAAGTAGGCAGAGGCAGGCAGAGAGAAAAGGAAGTAGGCTCCCTGCTCAGCAGAGAGCCTGATGCAGGGCTCGATCCCAGGACCCTGAGATCATGACCGGAGCCAAAGGCAGAGGCTTAACCTGCTGAGCCACCCACGCACCCCAGAAAATAGAAGCTTAATTTATTTTATTATAAACTCCAATAAGGATGTCCTAATATTTTTCATTATTATTTGAGCTAATTGGCATCTCTCCGTCTTTCTTAAATCGTATCTTTTTAATTTTTAAAAATTTCCTTCTCTGACTTCATTTACTAGCATATGTTTCTCTTTTGGCTCAGCCCTGAATCATGGTATTCTGAAAAAAGTTCTGGTACCATGAAAAACTCTGTTTCCAAATGATTATAAAATTTATCTTGAAAATGAAGTATTAGGAACAAATTACCGATATTTGTTCAAGTATGATGAGGAAATCTCAAAACAATATTTTTGGTAAATAGAACATCCACCATTTCATATTCCTCCCATGATTTCCTCTGTTATTACCCTCATCCTATAAAACTAAGTAATGTGTGCATGCATGGAGTTACGTGGGCATATGTGTGTGCATTTAGGAGAGGTTAGTTCACAGGAGGAGTATGGAAAATTAATTTATTAAACTTAAAATTGTAGCTACCCTATTATCCTGGAACTGAGGGGATATCAGGTGATCCTCATTAGAGACAGGAAAGAAATCCCGTGACGACACTGATGAGCAAGCTGATATTCTCTATGGCACCAGAAAGTGGGACCGCTGGCAAGAGTTGTCTGACTTTGGATTGCTCAGCAATAACTCACAGCAGTTGGCAAGCACAACACTGAATTTATAGAGCTGTAACATTTGGCCTCTTAAACTAAAGATTGTCACTTAGGTTTTTATATCTGAAGATTCTTCTTACCATCATTGAGAAATGCATTTCTCACCGAAGCAGAAATGCAATGGGTCGTCTCTCAGCCAAATCTTAAAAGATCCTTTAAGCTTCCTTAAAGGGTACTACCTAGGTTTCCATCTATTTCAGTCTCAAGTTTTGAGGATGGATTATATTTGTTTACAACATGTAGTCTAGCATCACATCTTTTATGTATGTTCTATTATGAATACTATTAACTATCCACTTGAGAAATATTTACTAAGCTTTTACTCTTCTACATTATATTATACTTTATTATGGTTCCAAGTGGCATCCTTTCCAAGTTTTGTTTGCTGTCTGTCACATCACAGACAGACATCATCCTGTCTAGGAAGCCTTCCTGTGAGAACTGCCTCCGTTCCCCTTTGCCAAGCCTACCTGGTTCTGATGTGCTTGCTGCAGATCATTCAAGCTAGAGTCGATAACTAAACCCAAACTGTGTCAATCAGATACTTCTGACTAGCATATTTTGAACTCAGAATTAAGAACCACCACCAATGAAACAAAATCTCTGAATGTACAAGTGGGAGTTTACTGTGACTGTACTTTCAGTACGTAGAGAAAGGCAGAATATCCCTAGGCTAAGAGAGGCCAAAGAGAATAGAAGTAAATTCTACTTGGCAAACATATTTGTTTCTTGTTCCTGAGGCCCACATGTATAAATTATCCTTCTCAGATTGTGTTTTTTTTTTCCAATACTTCCTTTAGTGTCATGACCTCACAAATTCTCTCTCCCTCTTCTCTCCTTCCTTCTCTATCCCCTCTTCCTGTCTCTCTTCCCACTTCTTAAACTAATACTAGTTTTCCAAAAGAACAATTAAATACATTCCAATAGATTCTCTGCCCTATATGTTCATACTTACTCTTGATGACCACATCCACTTCCATGACTAAAATTCTTTTACTTAAGTCAAGTTTCTGTCACTGGAACTTTGGATATATTTTTTTTCTTCTCTCCATCCCTCTTCCCTCTTCAAATGGTTATCTCTGTCTAATCCTTTGTAGAGCAGTTCAAAAATACCTTACAGATGGCATCTTCCCATACAAGCTTGGAACTGTTTCCTTTGTGAATTGTAGCACCAGACATAGTTTCTTCAAGGGCCTTATCAGAGTTTGCAGGAGTTCACATTCTTCCTGTGTATTTAATTATACCTGCTATCAGATTGTACCTTATCATAGGCAGGTACCACATCTTTTTGCTCATCACTGATTCCATGATTTATATTTACAGAAAGATATTTACAACTCAAATATGTCTTTTGAATTCTAGACAGAGGTATTTGTCTACTTACTGCCTACTGTTTCCTGGAATATCACAAGTATCTCAAACAAGCATATCCCAAACAAAAGTGATAATCCCCCAACATGCACTGTTTCTTATGATGTGTTCTTTATCTCAAAGAATTATCATCATCCCTATTTAATAGTAATCTGTATCTCATCCTGGACTCTGTAGTCCTCCTCATAATGGATCAGTTACCAAGCCCTACACACTTGCCTTCACTATGGCATTGCTCTGGCACAAAGTGGGATATATAGGACTACATAAGGACTATACAGATAGTCTTTAGAGAAAAGACTGACTGCCCCAATTGCTAGAAGCGAGGAGAGTTAGGTAATCTTTAACTGTAACATATTTTAGAATTGTGCTAAGCCCCTGAAACCTGTGAGCCTCTTTGTCGTAGGCCATTATTCCTGATTTAGGGCCAGAACTTCCCATCTGATTGACTGGACACATGTAGAAGGTCTTCTCAAATCCACATATGCCCCTCTCAGGATTTTCTTTCACCCACTCTCCTGGCCACTATCTGTATCCTAGTGTTTAACTGAAAAATAAACCAGATAGGATTTAAAAAGGGGGGTACTGATAAGGAGAAAGGTACTGATAAAGGAGAAATTTTGAAATTTCAAAAGAGTGACAAGATCCAACCAGCCAGCATGTATCAGCTAGAGGAAGACAATTAGTTTCTTTTTATTTATTTATTTATTTATTTTTTAAAGATTTTATTTATTTATTTGAGAGAGAGACAGTGAGGGAGAGAGCATGAACGAGGAGAAGGTCAGAGGGAGAAGCAGACTCTCCATGCAGCTGGGAGCCCGATGTGGGACTCGATCCCAGGACTCCGGGATCATGACCTGAGCCGAAGGCAGTCGTCCAACCAACTGAGCCACCCAGGCGTCCCAGACAATTAGTTTCTAAGTATGTTTTATCATGTGGTCGGAACACAAAGTTCAATTTGGGATACAGAATATTACATCCGGAAAGGCTCCTCAGAGATTATGCAAACTCATTACTAGGATGGTTCCTAGAAGTATGGAAAACGCAACGACCCATGCCAAGCAACCTGCAACCTGGATTTTCATGGCAGTGAAAGCAGGGACTAAACATCTCAGGGAACTGAATGTTCTGGACTGCATAAAGCAGTTAGTAAGTTCAGAAGACCCATCAAATACCATATATGGGAAAGCCCACAAGATACACCATTTACCAGGGTATAGGAAATCACTGTTGAGAAGGATACAAGATTGACAAAGTTCATTGCTAGCTCTCCTCTGTAAGTAAGGGTTTATGGTAGAAAATACCATTATACAATCAGATTCACTGACAACAATGGAGGTCACAGGGCTCTGAGATAATTAAGGTGAAATGGTAGCCTGAAGACAGGTTAACACAGTTTTGGTAATGAGGGACTAGGTTGGAGGAGCAACCAAGCTGCAACTCCAGAATGTTATGCACATGGCCAATAAACTGGATAGCCAAGAAGTAAAAATGATGTTCAAGCAGCAAGGGCTTGAAGTGTGTAGTACCAACACAAATCAAGGATGAATGAATAGCAGGCTGAAGGCAGTTGTCCCAATAAACAGGTCATGACTTCTTAACCAGTTTTGGTCATGAGCCAATATTTTGACCCAGAATCCACAGACCTCTCTTGCCAAATTTTGATAAATGAACAAATGCAATCACCCTAGTGTAAGACCCCTGAGAAATGAAGATTTCAGTCATTCTACCAGGTAAGCCACCAAGTCCCACAGAAGTCAGGTCCTAATTCAGGGAAGAGCATTCCCCACTTCCATGACCATCAGTGGCAGAAAATCTTTAGCTGTCAGTCTTGTCATCATGTCCATGATCGACTGATCAGTGTGAAGATTTAAGGGCCCAGCTATCATATCCGCACTCTGGAAAGTTCTCAGGATGATTCTAGCTTCAGAGCTCCCTGTGGGGTTAATCAAGGCTGCCATTCTTCTACATCACACTTTGACTTCTCTCGCTGTTCAATCCTGCTCCCTTGATGTAATGTTAACATTTGATTATTGAGAAATCATTTTATCAAAATGCAATAAGCCCATGATACTTTTTAAATTAAAATTAAATTAAAAACTAAGTCTTAGGGCAAGGGCAAGACTGATGATAAAAATAAAAATGAACTTTAATCTATATTGCAGAAGTCAGAACATTAATATTGCTGTCTGTGGAAAGACAGTAGGAAAGATATTCATATTGACAACTCAAACATATGATAATTTTTTTCCTTTAGAGAGTGCTTTATCAATGTACTGTCATCACCAGAAAAGTCTTCTCATCTCTAATGTTTGCACTTCAAGCCTTTCTCTATGGTAATTCAATAATCACAGACTTTCTTAAAATATTTGATTACAAACAATGGAATTTTTGTATAATTATGCAGGTCCAGACAAATGATACAAATCTAAGTTAGCTTCTATGTACCTGGAAGCCTGAGAAGGAACATCTCTTCTCTATATGCACATTAATCAAAATTTAGAACTTGTTTTCCAAATTTTAAACATATATACATTTATAAAACTCTTAAGAGTTAAAATATGATGTTGGGTGGAATACTAGTTAAGAAGTTATGGTAGGTAGTGATTCTACTAGCCATCTTCTTTCTAGCTCTTAGTACCAAATTCAGAGTTACGGTCAAAGATTTTTGTTTTTCCACACAATGAATCAGTTCCCATATTGTATGAATATGTTGGAGGACAAAGCTAGGTAGAGTCTTCATGTATAAATATGGTCTTTTTTTTTGGCAGGGGGGAATGGTACTTGGATAAAATCTAAGCATCCATCCCTGCAATAGTGGATAAGTAAAATGTAGTGCAGGCACACCATGGAATATCACGAAATGTGCAGCAAATGACTAGATGTACACTTAGCAACAGTAAAGAATTAAAAAGTAAGAAATAGAATAATATTTATATTAATTAAACATGTATGTATAACACAGATGAAATCCATTTGTCAGAACCATAGGAATAAAATGGTCACCATAAAGAACAGAATAATTGACTACAAAAAGAGGGCAAGTGCTTAAATGGAAATGGAAATGGAGATACAAATTTAAAAAGTGAGAGAATAAATAAATCAATAAATGATAAATGATAAACAGTTAGCAAGAGCATTTGCAGGGATCAAAGATGGTAATGTTCCATAAGCTGATGGGCATGACTATCTCAATCCTCTGCACCGGAATATGAAAACAAAGTAAAACCAGCTACAGAATGGTTAATTCTATCTAACTTCTTTGTTTATCCTCACTGGTATTGTTTTGATTCATTTTTTTTTTTTCCCCATTTCGGCCTATGCTATGATATCGGTTTCCTAAATGTGCCCATTATCATTAAAGTAGCCAGTTAAAATCCTCTTTTAAATTGTTGATGCTCTTATCCTCTTATAAAGTGAAGCTTGTTTTTATCAGTGTCCAAGGATAAAATGAACCTGAAAATGCCTTTCATATTCTGAACTATATTCTGGTAAGTTATGATCCAATAACAACAGTTGTATTTTGCAAACATTCCCACAATGTATTTGGTTCCTTTTTCTTTGTTTCCATAACAACTGTTCTTTTATTCAAGTATTTATTGCAATGCATTATAACTTATTGTTTACTGGCTCTCTCTCCTGTGGTCTGAATTTACTGAAAGAACGTATTATGTCTTCTGAGTAGGAAAAAATACTCCTGTGCTTTTCCTTTACTCTATACGCATAACACTTCTGACACTAAATGTGTGGATTTTTCAGGCACCAAATGATTCTATAAGACAGTATATAATTTAAGTCAATGTTGACACTGTTTACCTGGACAAAAATTCCCCAGTGAGTCTAGACCCACGGGATTGCCTCCTCCCCAATTTCAGATGACAATTTTGATTCCAGTTGTTACCTGTGTTTCTCACCAAACTGCTAAATGAAAAGTTACTGTGACCTCCTCAGGTCAGATAATTTGCCAGAGCGGCTCACAGAACTCACAGGAACATTTTGCTTATTAGATTACTGGCTTATTATAAAAAGGATCTAACTCGGGACAGCCAAATAGAAGAGATGCACACAGCCAGGTTTGTGGGAAGGGGCATACATCCTCCATACCCTCTGCAGGCACCACTATTCCAGCACCTCCAAATGTCCATCAATCCAGAGCTCTCTGAATTCTATACTTTGGGGATTTTCATAGAGGCTTTATCATATAAGCATAATCAATGATTAACTCAGAACCATCCTCTCTCCTATTCTCTGGAGAGATGGATGGGGCTGAATGGTGCAAGCTTCTAATCATGGCTTGGTCTTTTTGATAACAAGCCCCCATCCTGAAGCCTCCAGGAGCCCAAGAGTCCCCACATTAGGACAAAAGACACTTCTATCACTTAGGAAATTCCAAGAGATTAGGAACTTTGTGCCAGGAGCCAGAGTCAAAGAACAAATAGAGCAAAAGATGCTTCTAAAGCTATTTTTTTTTCAGGTTTTTATTTAAATTCCAGTTAGTTAACATATAGTGTAATATTGACGTCAGGAATAGAATTTAGTGATTCATCACTTACATTTAATACCCAGTACTTATCACAGAAAGTAGTCTCTTTAATACTTACCACCCATTTAGCCCATTACCCACTTACCTCCCCTCAAGCAACTCTCAGTTTGTTCTCTGTACTTAATAGTCTCATATGGTCTACCCTTCTCTTTCTATTTTTTTTTTCTCCTTCCCCTATGTTCATCTGTCTCATTTCTTTTATTTACTTATATTTTTTAGATATTTTAGAGAAACAGAGTACATGCATGAGTGGGGAGTAGTTCAGGGAGAGAAAGATTCTCAAGAAGACTCCCCCCTGAGCCTGGAGTCAGACATGGGGCTTAATCTCACAATCTCAGTATCATGACACAAGCTGGAATCGAGTCAGATGTTTGGTAAATAAACTGAGCCACCCAGGCACCCCTGTCTTGTTTCTTAAATTCCACATGAGTGACACATTTGTGTTTCTCTGACTGATGTATTTCACATAGCATAATATAATCTAGCTCCATCCACATCATTGCAAATGGGAAGATTTCATTCTTCTTAATGGCAGAGTAATATTCCATTGTATATTTACCCAACTTTTTTATCCTTTCACCAGTCGATAGATATTTGGGCTCTTTCCATAATTTAGTTTTGCTTATAATGCTGCTATAAACATCGGGGTGCATGTGCCCATTCAAATTAGTATTTTTGTATCCTTTAGGTAAATACCTAGTAATGTATTTGTTCTGTCATAGGGTAGTTCTATTTTTAACTTATTGAGGAAACTCCATACTGTTTTCCAGAGTGGTTGCACCAGTTTGCATTCCCATCAACAGCGTAACAGGATTCCCCTTTCTCTGTATCCTTGCCAACACCTGTTTTTTTCCCGTGTTGTTTATTTTAGCCATTCTGAAGGGGTGAGGTAGTATCTCATTCTACTTTTGATTTGTGCTTCCCTTATAATGAGTGATGTTGAGTATCTTATAATGTTTTTGTTAGCCACCTGGATGTCTTCTGTGGAAAAACGTCTATTCGTGTCTTCTGCGCATTTTCTCACTGGATTATTTGTTTTTTGAGCATTGACTTTCATAAGTTCTTTATATATTTGGGCTACCAACCCTTTGAGATATGTCATTTGAAAATATCTTATCCTATTCTGTAGGTTGCCTTTTAGTTTTGTTCATTGTTTCCTTTGTTATGAAGAAGCTTTTTATCTTGGTGAAGTTCCAATAGTTCATTTTTACTTTTGTTTTTCTTGTCTTCAGCAACATGCTGCTCCAGGTAAGGTCAAGGAAATTGCTGCCTGTGTTCACCTCTAGGATTTTATGGATTCCTGTCTCACATTTAGGTCTTTAATCCATTTTGAATTTATTTTTGTGAATGGTTTAATGGTCCAGTTTCATTCTTCTGTATGTTGCTGTCCGGTTTTCCTAACACTATTTGTTGAAGAGATTGCCTTGTGCATTGGATATTCTTTCCTGGTTTGTCAAAGATAAGTTGACCATATAGCTGTAGGTCCATTTTGGGCTTTCTATTCTTTTCCATTGATCTATCTATTCTTTTGTGCCATATACTGTCTTGATGATTACAGCTTTGCAATATAGCTTGAAGTCCAGAATTGTGATGTTTCCAGCTTTGCTTTTCTTCTTCAAGATATAGCATTAGCTATTTGGAGTCTTTTCTGGTTCCATACAAATTTTAGGATTGTCTGTTCTAGTGCTGTGAAAAATGCCAGAGGTATTTTGAAAAGGATTGCATTAAATGTATTGATTGCTTTGGATAGCATAACATTTTAACAGTATTTGTTCTTCCAATCCATGAACATGAAATGTTTCCCATTTCTTTGTGTCATCTTCAATTTCTTTCATAGTGTTCTATAGCTTTCAGAGTACAGACCTTTCATGTCTTTGGTTAGGTTTATTCTAGGTCTCCTATGTTTTGGTGCAGTTGTAAATGGGTTTGATTCCTTGATTACTCTTTCTGTTGCTTCATTATTGGTATATAGAAATGTTGCAGATTTCTGTACATTGATTTTATATCCTACAACATTGCTAAATTCATGTATCAATTCCAGCAATTTTTTGGTAAAATCATTTGGGTTTTCTACATAGAGTATCATATTGTTTGCAAATAGTGAAAATTTGACTTCTTTCTTGCTGATTTGGATGCTTCTTATTTCTTCTTGTTTTCTGATTGGTGAGGCTAGGATTTCCAATGTTAAATAACAGCAGTGAGAGTGGATATCCCTGTCTTATTCCTCACCACAGAAGAAAAGCTCTAGTTTTTCCCTATTTCTTCTATTCTGAGAGCTAAATGATATGAGCTATGGTTGTTTCATAAATGGCCTTTATGATGTTGTGGTATGTTCCCCCACCCCTACTTTGTTGAGGGTTTCATCAAGAATGGATGCTATGTTTTTTCAAATGCTTTTCTGAATCTATTGGGAAGATCATATGTCTCGTATCCTTTCTTTTATTAATGTGTTATATCACACTGATTATTTGTGAATATTGAACCACACCTGCAAATCAGGAATAAATCCCACTTGATTGTGGTAAATAATTCTTTTAAAGTATGGTTGGATTTTATTTGCTGGTATCCTACTGAGAATTTTTGCATCCAATGATGGGGTCATTGCCTGGTTTTGGAATCAAGATAATGCTGGCTTCATAGAATGAGTTTGGAAGTTTTCCTTCCATTTCAACTTTTTTGGTACATTTGGGGAAGAATAGGTATTAACTCTTTAAATGTTAAGTAGAATTCCCCTGGGAAGCCATCTGGCCTTTTGTTTGTTGGGAGTTTTTTGATTACTGATTCAATTTCTTTGCTAATTATGGATGTGTTCAAATTTTCTATTTCTTCCTGTTTCAGTTTTAGTAGTTTATGTTTCTAGGAATTAAAGCATTTCTTCCAGATTATCCAATTTGTTGATATATAATTTCTCATAATATTCTCATAATTTTCCTATGGTATTGGTTCTGATCTTTCTTTTTTCACTTGTGATTTTATTTGTCTGAGTCCTCTCTTTTCTTTTTCATAATCTGCCTAGGGGTTTATCAATTTTATTTATTTTTTCAAAGAACCAACCCCTAGTTTCATTCATCTATTCTACTGGGGTTTTTTTGTTTTGTTGTTTCTATATCACTTATTTCTTTTTTAAAAATTTTATTATTAGTATTATGTTCAGTTAATCAACATATAGTACATCATTTATTTCTGCTCCCATATTTATTGTTTCCCTTTTTCTGCTGGTTTTAGGCTTTATTTGCTGTTCCTTTTCTGGCTAGTTTTTGTGTAAATTTGGTTGTGTATTTGAGACTTTTCTTGCTTCTTGAAATAGGCCTATACTGCTATATACTTCCCTCTTAAGCCAACTTTTGCTACATCCCAAAGTTTTTGGACCGTCATATTTTCATTTTCATTTGCTTCCATGCATTTCTTTATTTTTTCCTCAATTTTATGGTTGACCCATTCATTCTTTAGTAGGATATTTTTAACCTCCATGTATTTGTGGTCTTTCCATTTTTTTTTCTGACGGTTGACTTCAAGTTTCATAGTGTGGCCAGAAAATATGCATGATATGCCCTCAATCTTTCTGTATTTGTTGAGGCCTGATTTGTGACACATTATTTGACCTATTCTGGAAAATCTTCCATGTGCACTTAAAATACGTGTCCTGTGTTGCCTCAGATGAAATGCTCTGAATATGTCTGTTAAGTCCATCTGGTCTAGCGTGTCATTCAAACCCATTACTTCCTTGTTGATATTCTGTTTAGATGATGAGATGTAAATAGCTGTAAGTAGGGTGTTAAAGTCCCCTACTATTATTGTATTATTTTCAATGAGTTTCTTTATGTTCATTATTGATTCATATATTTGGGTGCTCCCAAGCTGGAAGCATAAATATTCACAATTTTTAGATCTTTTTATGGGGGATAGACCCCTTTATTATGATATAGTGCCCATATTCATTTCTTGTTACAGTCTTTGGTTTAAAATGTAGTTTGTCTGATATAAATACAGCTCCTCTGGCTTTCTTTTCTCTTTCCATTTTCTTTTCTTTCTCTGTCCATTAGCATGATAAATGGTTCTCCATCCCCTCATTTTCTGTCTCTAGGTGGCTTTAGGTATAAAGTGAGTCTCTTGTAGGCAGCATATCAATAAGTCTTGGATTTTATTATTGTTGTTTTGTTTTGTTTTGATCCATTCTGATATTCTATGTTTTATGACTGGAGAACTTAATCCACTTACATTCAGAGTGATTATTAATAGATACGAATTCAATGCCCTTGTATTACCCGCTAAGTTGTTGCTTCTGGAGATTTTCTCTGTTACTTTCTAGTCTTTTTCACTGTTGGTCCTTCTTTCCCACTCAAAAAAGTCCCCTTAATATTTCTTGCAGGGCTGCTTTAGTGGTCACAAATTCCTTCAGTTTTTGCCTGGGAAATTATCTATCCTTCTATTTTGAGTGACAGCCTTGCTGGATAAAGTATTCTTGGCTACATATTTTTCCCACTCAGCACATTGAATTTTTCCCAGCACATTGAATATATCATGTCACTTTCTCCTGGCCTGCTAAATTTCCGTGGATAAGTCTGCTGCTAACCTTATTTGTCTTCCCTTGTAAAGTAGAGATTTCTTTTCCCTTGCCACTCTTGGGATTTTTTCCCTATCTTTGTATTGTGAAAATTTCATTGTAATATGTCTTGATTTTGATGGAAGTTCTCCATGCCTCCTGGATTTGGATGTCTATTTCCTTCTCCAGATTAGGGAAGTTTTCAGCTACAATTTGCTCAAATAAACCTTCTGCCTCCTTTTCCCTCTCTTCTGCAATTCCTATGATACAGATGTTATTAGATTTTATGGAGTTGCTGAGTTCCCTAAGTCTACACTCGTGATCCAGTTTTATTCTTTCCTCTTTTTTGCTTCATTATTTTCCATAATTTATCTTCTATATTAGTTATTCATCCCTCTGCTTCTCCTATCCTTGTGATCATTACATCTATTCAGTTCCACATTTCAGTTTCAGCATTTTCTATTTCAGCCTGACTGGTTTTTACATCTTTAACTCTGTGGTAAGGGACTCCCTGGTGTTTTCTATGCTTTTATCATGTCCAACTTGTATCCTGATGATTGTTCTTTTAAATTATGAATCAAGCATATCACTTATATCTGTTTTGATTAGATCCTTGGTTGTGACTTTTACTTGTTCTTTTTTTAGGATAAATTCCTCCATCTCAGCATTTTGTCTAGGTCTTTGTCTTCTTCTTTGTGTTAGGAAAGCCTGCTGTTTCCTGCTCCGAAGAATAATAGCTACTACTATCATATACTATCCAGGGCCTGGTACTTCAGGAAGTGTTTCTGGTGTGTTCTATGTGCATTCTACTATTGTCTTTTGGCTGCTCTTAGTCTCACATCAGTCTTCTGCAAAATGTCTCCTTGTCTGCAATGGGGAGTGTTTGGACTTTTTCCAGGTGTGGTAAGTTTTAATTAGGCTTGTTAAAATAAGCCTGATCCTATTTCCATGAGAGCTGAAGCTTTTTGATACTCCATGTCAGCAGACTTGATGTATGTGTGGATGGAGTGTGTGTGTGTGTGTTGGGGGGGGGGTTCCTGGGAATGGGTCCACTGTTGCTCTGACTTTCAGGCACACTTTCCCTAGTTCAGAAGCATCTGCAGGGTTCAGGAGGTGGGGACTGGTGTAAGCAACTCAAACCTCCACTATGGGCACTGTGCTGCTCATTGAAACCCATCTATGCTGATAGGCAGGCATAAAAATCATGCCAGTCCAGTCTCTCATCCCTGGAAAGGAAGTCTGGGCCCACTGATGAACAGGAAGGACTCACAGAAGAGCAAATGATTTCCCCCCATGTGTTCCAGGCATCTTCCAGATGACTACCATCACTTTGTCTGTGTCTGTACCATCCGTCTACCTGGCAGCACAGTGCAACTGAGTTTTATCTCAGGAACACCTGCTGAATTTCAAAACTCTGAACTTTGGGGAACTGGTGCTGCAGGAACCCACTCTTGTCCTCTGGGGAAGGGTCCTGCCACACTGGGGATGGTGATGGTTTGTCCCAGGAAGGCAGTCACAAAAACAAAGACGTGCTTGATGTTTAGAATAAAGTGCAGGAAAAAGCTGGGGTCCAGGCTAGCCCTCAGCAGGTGTCTTTGCCCCTATGCTACGGAAGAGGGCAGCACAATGGCACCTGCCAGCTCTTTTGTCCCTTGGAAAGCAGTGCCCCCTCTCCCAAACACAGACCAAGAAGGGGAACTGTCTCTCCCAGTGCAACCCAGAGGATCCTCAGACCATGCTGTCTGCTCCTCAGGACCTCTGCCCTCCTGCTTAGGAGTACTCCTATGCCCTCCAGGCTCTACCCAACCCTGCAAAAATGTCTAAAACCAGTCTTTGAGCTCTGCTGATTATAAAAAACTCACTATAATCAGCCCCTCTCGTTTTACCAATTAATGGTTTTGGAGAAGTGTTTTTGTTGTTGTTGTTGTTGTTGTTTCTTGTGCAATCCACTGTGTGCTGCTCTATGTCTTACTTTCTCTCCCCACCTCTCTCTCCATGGTCAAGACTCCCTCCCTTCCATAGCACCTGTGATACTTTTCTCCCCAAATCACACCTTTGTACCTCCTACATTCCATGATGTGGCCCCTTTCCTCCCTCTAGTTTGTGAAGTTTGTTCTCTCAGTCCTCAGATTGATTAGTTGGGTGTTCAGTATGATTTGATATTTATCTACCTGTGTCTGAGGGATAAGACAAGCATAGGGCCTCCCTACAACTCTGACAACTTAACTGAAAAAATTGTAATGCTCTTGTTACTTAGGCAATTATAAAGGTTTTAGGAGCTTTGTGCCAGGAACTGAGAACAGAGACCACTATATACATTTTCTATTATTTCACTTCATTTTTTATCTTTAGAATTTACCACAATGACTTGTATAGACAAACACAAATATTTGCAAGTACTTGATAAACATCAACTGAGATTAAAAATGCATTTTTAGAATATCTATGAGTAATTCGAATGCTTATGTTGGAGTACCCCCTAACAGGCTAATGCACCACCTGAAAATAGCTACAAAATGTGTCATAAAATTATGAAGTGCAAAACCAATTGTCTTTGAAAGTAATATATGTTTTATGTTTTTGTTGTGGTGACATATACATAACATAAAATTTACTACTTCAAACATTTTTAAGTATATAGTTCAATAGCATTGTTAATTTTTATGAAATCATCAACACTATGTCATCAGACATTTTCATCATTCCAAACTGTACATTAAATAATGTCACTAAATAATGACTGCCCAATACCCTATCCCGAGACACTGGTACCCACTATTCTATTTCTGTCTTTAAATCTGACAACACTAGGTGCCTCAGATAAATGTAATCACACAATATTTGTCCTGTGCCTAGCTTGTTTTTGTTTTGTCTTTGAAGTTCATCCAAATCTTAGCATGTGTCAAAATTTCCTTCCTTTTTCAGGCTGAATAATATTATATTGTATGCATATACCACATTTTATTTATCCACTCATCTGCTGATGGGCTCTTGTCATACTTCTACCTTTTGGCAATTATGGATAATGCTGCTATAAACATAGGTGTACAAATATCTTTGGGACACTCCTTTCAATTCTTTGGAGTATATACCTAGAAGTGGAATAGTTAGATCATATAATAATTCTATATTTAATTTTCTGAGTAACCCTATACTATTTTCCATAGTGTCTATACCATTTTATATTCCTATTAGCAATGCACAAAGATTCCAACTTGTCCACATTCTCACCAACACACTTTTTTTCTTATTTTGTTTTGTGTTTTAATATAGCAACTATCCTAATGGGTGTGAAGAGGAGTAACATATGTTGGAAGTAGTTAGACCTTAAGGGCAAGATACTGAAAGAATAGATACTCATGGCTCAGTATCCTGTTCAGTTATTTTCCTTCCAAAGCACTTGCCAACATAAACAGCTCATGACATGGGGCTGAGGTTAACAAGCTAGTAGAGAATAGATAAGTGGTAGAGAAGCAGGGATGCTCTCTGTAATCTCATGGTCCTGGGGAGACAAAAATTAAAATCCAGTCTTGTCAAAGTAGCAAGCACTTGAGGAACTAACATACCACAGAAAAGATGGGCGAAGAAAGGCAGGATTCTATATGGGATTTTCCTCAAGTTATTTACTGTCTATCAAGCTGCTTAGGGCAGGTTAAGAAGCTAAACTAAAAACATTTGAGGATTTCATTAAAACTTTCAATAGTTGTATAATGCTGGAAACAAAAATCAGACTTTAGTACCCACCAAAAAAGTGGGGGTGGGACCCTGGCAAACACTGGAAACTTCATTTGGGAACCACTAAGGACCATACTAGAGAGGGCACAAACCACCCTCAGAGGAGACTCAAAACATCTAAATCTTGGCATTGAATCATCTCCCAGGTTGGTTCTATTTAGTAGGGGACTTAGGGTAAATCCTCTGTAGACAAAGATAGCATCACCTAAAGTCTCTATAATTTTTCAGACACCAAGTCAAAAATTGACTAAAAATTACCAATCACACTAAGAATAATATTAAAGGGAAACACAAACTAATGCAAACAGACAACAGATGACCCAGCTGCTTGAAAATGCAGACCTATACTCAAAAAAATTTAACCCATATATTCAAGAAAACATATGATTAAACAAAAATAATATCAAGGAACTGAAACCCAAAAAACAACAGGGTGGAAATTCTAGAACTGAAAAATTCTATAATGGATATTAAGAACTTGACAGATGGGTACGACAGGACATTGGGAATAGCTGACGAGAGAACTGATGATGAAGGGAGCAAGAGGTCATTGGCAAAGATGCAGATTGATGCAAAAATAGTAGCAATAATAATAATAGGTTCATAAAAGAACAAAACAAACAAGTAGGCCATCAAGAAAATATCTAAGATATTTAACTGGAAAATATGTACGATAAATTTACCAAACCAAGAACCGGTAACAGATTAAAGAAAGTCTATGAAAATAAATCAGAGAAAAATACACAGAAAACTATACTAGAGACAGTGTAGTTAAAACTTCTGGAAAACAAAAAGAAAGAGAAATCTTCTAATCAGTGACAGGAAAAGAAGATATTAACTACAAAGTAACAACAGCCAGACTAGTAGCTAGCTTTTAAAAATAAATTATAATCATTAAAACATACAAAAATAACATCTCAGAGATACAAAGCAAAAACAAAAAACAAATGTCCAACTTACAGTTTCTAACAAATCAAAGTAGAGCCCTAGCCAATGCAAGAATGAAAGGGAAAAAAGGGGGGTTAGTTTGGAAGAAAAATCCAGTTTCTAACACGCAGATGACTTAATTGTATAGGTAGATAATCCAAGTAAAGTACAGATAAATTTTTGGAAATAGTGGTGTTAGCTAAATTGCTGGCTGAAACAGTCAATTGTGTTTTTATAGATGAGAACAACTAGAAATGTTAATTAAGATCACAATAAAATATCAGTATGAACACATCAGAATGACTAAAACCATAAAAAAATTGATAATGTTAAGTTTAATAAAGAATGTAGCAACTGGAATTCATATACATTGCCTGTCAGAGTATAAAATATGTTGCAACAAATCTGGGCAAATTTTTACTGTAATTTCACTTGTAAGCAATAATAAAAGCATCAGTACAATAAAAGTAACAGTACAAGTATACATACACACACACACAACACACACACACATGCACACTGTACTCAGAATCTATAAAGAATTCCTATAAAACAGTAAAACAGCCAATACAATAGAAAAATGGGCAAACAAACTGAAAAGCAACTTCGCCGAAGAGGATATCCAAATGTCCACAAAGTTATGAAAAAGTGCAGAATTTCATTAGTTATCAGGCATATGACAACTAAAACCAGACTGTATCCCTGCACATTCATTAAAGTGGAAAATAAAATTAAGTGGCAGTACCAAGTGTTGGCAAGATTGTGAAGCACTTAGAACTCTTATCTGGCTGCTGGGAGAGTACATTTGTATAATCACTTTGGGAAAACTGTCTGTAGATCTACTCGTGTTGAAAATACATACAACCCCTGATCAGAATTATACTCTTAGGAATACACTGAGAAAAGTGTATGTTTCCCACAAATGGCAAATAAAAATATAATACAAAACACACATAATCTCTGCAGGTACCCAGCTTTTTCTGTATGAGAATAGGTCATACTGATCTTTCTTGGTTCTAGAAACTCTTTAATGATGCATGTTAAACCTAATGCTATTCAAAATTGTTACATTCCCAGATTTCCCAGAAGTCCCAATTCCATCACTTGGTTCCTAACAGTTTCTTAGAAAAGAGAAAACCGTGGGCACTTGGGTGACTCAGTCAGTTAAGCATCTGCCTTCGGCTCAGGTCATGTTCCCTTGGCCCTCGAATGGAGTCCTGCATCTGGCTCCCTGTTCAGCGGGGAGTTTGCTTTTCCCTCTACCATTCTGCTTGCTCATGATCTCTCTTTCTCTGATAAATAAATAAAATCTTTTGAAAAGAAAGCAAAAACGTTCAGAACTAGCCTAAGCTACCAGATATTGTGAAGCTTAGTATCACTGGTTTGAGTGGAAAGAAGATATTTATTGCAACCTCAGAAAGCTGGATTCTAGACCAAGCTCCACTCCTTCCTCATGCATGAATAATGAAATCTTTCTGAATCCCAAGTTCTTTGACTTATTAACTAGGAAATAGGAGTAAACAGCCTCCTGGGTCATTTCCTACTCTAACCTCCTATAACTCCATGATCTGTTTTTTAGGGTTAGGCAGAATTGTACCACTATTCTTAAAACGATAATTCCATCATTCCTCCTGCTCTTTATTTCTCTCTTTTTAAAATTAACATATAATGTATTGTTTGTTTGAGGGGTACAGGTCTGTGAATCATCAGTCTTACATAATTCACAGCACTCACCACATAGCACATACCCTCCCCAATATCCATTACCCAGCCACCCCATCCTTCCCAACCCCCTCCCTTCTACAACACACAGTTTGTTTCCTGAGATTAAGAGTCTCCCTCCCTGGTCCCATCTTCTTTCATTTTTCCCTCATTTCCCCCCACGAATCCCCACCCTGCCTCTCAAATTCCTCATATTAGAGAGATTTTGTTAACCATCCATTGCCACCTCATCTAACCATGGCTTCATTTGACTTAAATTTGGTTTTACCTGTATTAGCTAGAGAGCTTACTTCCTTAATAAAAACACTTCAAAAATACGTTTGACTTTTTAAAATATAAACATCTCTATGATTATACATTTAAGGCATATTTTTTCTCAGGTATACTAAGGAATCTGGGAAACCTGATTTATTCTAAATTTTGTTGAATAATGACATAAAAATTCTACTATAGGAAGAAGTCAAATTGAAAGGATTATATACTATATTATTTCAGCTCCCTAACATTATGGGAAAGATGAAACCATAGAGACAATAAAAAAGATCAGTGGTTTCTGGGAATTCAGGGAAGGGGGAAAGGGATGAATAGAGCACTAAGATTTTTTTTTTAAAGCAGTAAAACTCTTCTATATGATATTGTAAATGGTGGATACATATTACACATTTGTCAATATTCACAGAATATACAACATTAACAAGGGACCCTAATAGAAACTATGTACTTTAGTTAATAATAATGTATCAATATTGGCTCAGTTGTAAAAAATATACCACATTAATTGTAACAAATTAACACACAAAGATGTTAATAATAGGGAAAGCTGGGGTGGCTAGACAGAGGGTATATGGAAACCTTCTGTACTTTATGCTTACTTTTCTGTAAGCTTGAAACTATGCAAAAATTAAATCTATTACTTAGAAAAAAATCCACTCTAGTATTTTAATATTTTTGACAGGTAAAAGAAATCAGATTAGGAAATAAGCGTTATATATTTTTTAAAAATCACTGATTCTGCATTCTTTTATTTTAACTTGGGTGATTACTAAAATTCTGAGATTAAAAAATACAGTAAAAAAGAACTATATTTTGAAAGAAGGATTTGATAAGCTGAACTTCACAAAAATTAAAACTATATACTGTGTCGGGGCGCCTGGGTGGCTCAGTGGGTTAAGCCGCTGCCTTCGGCTCAGGTCATGATCTCAGGGTCCTGGGATCGAGTCCCGCATCGGGCTCTCTGCTGAGCAGAGAGCCTGCTTCCTCCTCTCTCTCTCTGCCCGCCTCTCTGCCTACTTGTGATCTCTGTCTGTCAAATAAATAAATAAAATCTTTAAAAAAAAAAAAAACAAAAAACTATATACTGTGTGAAAGAGACTGTCAAAAGCATGAGAAGACAGACTAGAAGAAAATGTTTGTGAAAGAAAATATTTGCAAAATATCTGATAAAGAACTGTATACAAGTTCAAGGTATACAAAGAACTTGAAAAACAACAATAATATAAAAAAAAATTAAAAATATATTGACAAACACTTCACTGAAGAAGTGGGCCAAAGACACTGACAGACACTTGACCAAAGAAATACACACACACACAGCAACACACACATATACAGATGGCTATGTGAGTATATGATACTCCACATCATATGGTTATCAGGGAAATGCAAATTGAAAGCAGCTTTATTTGTAACTGCCAAAATTTAGAAGCAATCATGATCTCCTTCAGTACCTGAATGTATGTATGTATGTATATATATATGTATGTATGTATGTATATATATAGATGAATGTAACAGATATATAGATATATAGATATATATATAGATATATA
>NC_081574.1:19915085-19916382 GCF_022355385.1 Mustela nigripes
TATATATCTGTTACATTCAGACAATGGAATATTATTTAACAATAAAAAGAAAAGAGCTATCAAAAGATTTGGAGAAAACTTAAATAAATATTCCAAAGCAAAAGAAGCAAACTGGGAAAGGTACATACTGAATGATTCCTACTATATGATATTCTAGAAAGTTAAAACTATTGAGACAAATTATCGGTGGTTACCAAAGATTAGGCTGGAAAAGAAGATGAATAGTCAGAGCACAGAGTACTTTTAGGGGTGTGAATCTACTTTGCATGAGAGTAGAACAATGAATACACAACATCACACATTTTTCCAAGTACATAGAATGTTCAGAGTTCAGAGTGAACCCTAATGTAAATTATGGGCTTTGGGGATAAGGATGTGCTGAAATAGATCCATCGACTATAACCAATGCACCCCTCTGGTGAAGTGAAGGTATTTCTAAGGGGGAGGCTATGCATGTGTGGAGACAGGGACTATATGAGAAAGCTCTGTACGTTCTGCTCAATTTTGCTGTGCACATAAAAATACTCTAAAGAATAGTCTATTAAACAAAAATGTATAGAAATGAAAAGTGAAATTAGGATATTAAAGAGACTGTCAGGTGAATATATTGACTATTTCAAACCATGGAGTTATATCATTTATTCTGCATGAAATATTTTGAGTCTAGGCATGTGTCAAATGCACTAATAAACCTGTCGTTTATCTCATTATATTACATGGGAAGCTTTACAATTAAGATAAAAGAAAACAATCTAGTTTAGGTTATAAAGTAAGATTAGAGTTTATAGAAAAGGTAACTGAGCACACTTTAATATGGTTAAGTAATATTTGTGAGTAATGGTCTGGAGAAAAAATATTTTATCCTCCTCTCTGGTACATAATACGTGCATGTGTATACAAGTGAATAATTTTTTTTTAACTAAGAATACAGTTTATTTTCTTTGTTTATCTTCTCTTCTGTAAATAACCCAATCAAAAGATACTATTTAAGATGGAAGATTTTTATATCTTTGTAAGACTTCCATTAGGTATATTTCCTTAATTTTCATAAAAACATGCTAAGCCCAACACCTGTTCAAGAAAACTAATCTGTTGGGGCACCTGGGTGGCTCAGTGGGTTAAGCCGCTGCCTTTGGCTCAGGTCATGATCTCAGGGTCCTGGGATCGAGTCCCGCATCGGGCTCTCTGCTCAGCAGGGAGCCTGCTTCCTCCTCTCTCTCTCTCTCTCTCTCTCTCTCTCTGCCTGCCTCTCTGCCTACTTGTGATCTCTGTCAAATAAATAAATAAAATCTTTAAA